>NW_008651975.1:11993-13124 GCF_000695815.1 Acanthisitta chloris
TATTAGACCAGCAAAGGATGAAGACAAATGCTGTGCACAGCTGAGAAAGCAGCAAACAAAATATTTTTTTAAAACCTTTCTATGATAGAGAATCAACTTGAAACATGCTGGTTCTCAGGAGAGATAAACAACACTCCTGCCAGCATGGCTTCCCAGACCGTGAAACCGAAATCCAAACTCTTCAGATGTCCTCCCCAGAGCTGGATGAAAAATGAAAGACCTTTTCTCATTAATAGCTGGAAATTTTAAACTCGTTCTTAATACTCCCCAGACTGTCTCTGTTCTCTTGTCTTTCTTGTCTTAGGCTTAAATTGTTTGCTCCTTGGGGAAGACATTTTGATTTGTTATCTCCATATAGGCCATAGGAGATCTGGCCAAAATCCAGTCCTACACTATTTAAACCCAGGAAAACAGTCAACCTGCATCGGATCAGAAGTCCATACAGAACAGCATCCTGTCTCCAGTGACTCCCAGTAGCAAATGCTTTGGGGGAGAAAATGCAAATATCAGAGCATGTGTGGACTGAACTTCTTCCTGCCTGGATTTCCCTGCTTGCTGCAGCTGAGTGAGAAACAAACAATAAGGAATAAACTTGGCATCATGGCAGGAGTGCAAAACAGAAAGCTCTAAATGCCATTTATTGCTGCAGTCCCTGATGTCTGTGCTGCCACACTGTCGTGGGTGATTCCTTCAGAGGGAGCTTTGGCAAGGAAGGGAAAGTTTGTACCGTGAAGTGTTAACTCCCCCTTGCACATCTCATTACCTGAGGCAGCTCCAGATCCCCTACCAGACCCTGGTAGAGGGGAGTTGTACCCACCCCATCTTGCAATGCTGTGTAATGATAAACTGAAATCAGTGGCAGTTCTGGTGAAAATGTTGGGCTGTAAACTGGGAGAATTAAGGAATGCCTTCCACAGCTGTCCCTGCTGTTAGGAAAGCAGCTAGTGTCCCATCAGCCATCCCTGCTCAAGCTGCCCAGACACGTCACACAAACACTTTTATCACTCTAAACAAAGTCTGTTCTTGGAAAAAATTTCTCCCTAGAAACCAAACATTAGTGCATTGGTCATTGGAAGGGAGTTACACACAAATAGTTTGTCATAACCTCGGTTCTAGATTGGGTTCCACAGC
>NW_008651975.1:13152-18075 GCF_000695815.1 Acanthisitta chloris
AGAGCTCTTTTCTCCCCAGCAGCAGCCACCAAACCTCCTGTTTGCCAGAGGGACCACCACGAGGAAGAAGATGGTATGAAGGACAGTACCTCTGCCTCATCTTAGCCATGAGCCCTTGTGAAAAACAAGGTGGCCCAAAGACAACACACACTGAAGAACTCAGACTTTTATAAGAAATTGAAATACTTTTATATGGACTTCAAACTTTTTTGTGTGGTTTTACATACGTAGTTCCCTTCTGGATAATTGGTGCTGGGGAAAGGGCTGGTTTGCAGTAGGCAGGAAAAATTAAAGCATTCAAAGCAACTTCATGTTGTTTGTGGGCTAAACCAAAATACCAGGACTTGGATGTAAAACACAAATGAGAAGAAAGGAAAAACAATGTTATAAAAATCCCTCAAAGGAGCTTAAAGAGAGCTGACAGATAACAACATCTCTAACTTCCCCACTCAAAGCAGAGCCTGAGCCTTTGTTCCACTGAATTCCTGAGACTCTGGAGGAGAAACTGAGCAAAATGCTTGTCAATACCCAGGAAACTTTCAGTTCAGGACTACTTACTTCAGGAAAAAAGGACCTTTAGGAAGTTAATGATATACTGCCCTCAAAAGTCTGACTTTCACATCATAGAGAAAAGCAAGACATTTCCTTGGTTTCATGAAAACTTGGATTAGAAACAAAATACTACAATTTGATTGATGGGGAAGTGACTGCCAGAGAGAACAAATCCTTTGCTCAAGAACGAGAGAGTGAATGTTAATAACAATTTCTTAAATATCTTGTAGAGCTACACAGGGGCAGAGCTGTGGTGTCCCCATACCACAGAATGGATGTATGGACAACACACAGGGTATGGACAACACACGTATGTAGGTCTGTAGTTTATTATTGTATGTTAAGGGATTGGGATGGAGCTTAGAGACCATCCAGCCCCAACCCCTGCCCTGGGCAGGGACACCTCCCACCAGAGCAGGTTGCTCAAGGCTCATCCAACCTGGCTGTGAACACTGCCAGGGTTGGGGCAGCCACAGCCTCCCTGGGCAACCTGGGACAGTGTCTCATCACCCTCACAGGGAAAAACTTCTGCCTAATATCTAAACTTTCTCTCTTTCAATTTATTCCCATTGCTCCTTGTCCTATCACTGCAGCTCCTAACAAAAGGAACTGTAGATTTTGTCTCTCTCCTGTCTTGGAGAGCATTAGCTGGAAAACCTGGAGGTGCAGTGCTCTCAGCCCCAAAGAATCACAGCTTATGCTCTTACACCATCTGACTAAGCCTAATCGGATGGTGACCACTTCCTGATTCATAAATCACTGTGTAAATTTTTGGGTCAAGTAACTATCGACTTCCAAACTGGTCCCAGTTCCTCAGCACCACGAGTCACATCCTTGTGTCTGGCCAAGGCACTCAGCACAGACTAGACAAACCACCTCAGAAACCCTATGTCTTCACACCTGTTCAACACTCTCAATCCCAAGATAAATTAATGCTGGTCCTGTTGCCAATGTTAACAGAAGTTATGCAAAGAAAAACAGTAGGCAAGTCCTGAATCTGGAAATCTGGAGGGCACCAGCCTGTGTTTCTGCAAATCTTGCATAGAAGATGTATAGATCTGATGATAGCTGTGACCTACCGAGCTGAGAATTTAGTCTGTAATAAATGTGCCACAGACCATATAGCAGAAGCACCCCAAGAGGTAAAGGTGGTGTTACCTTACTGATCAAAAGCCAATCTTGTGAAGCATTCCCAAATGCACAAATCCAGGTTGTCTTCATAACTGCTGGACCTTACAGACATCCAGAACATGGGGGGCGACCCCGAATTTAAGCCACCAAGATACTTCTGTCCCTTGATAAAAGCCCATTGGCATTTTTCACATTTTCAGGCTGTACCCATAAAACACTAATGACAATTGTGCCCAGACTGGCATCACCTGTGAGGCTGCAATTGCCACTGCTTTCTCCCTTATGACACTGTGCTCCAAAGCATGAAGTTGCCCAGCCAAGAAAACACAGCTGCACGTGGCTGCTGAATCTGATTCATACACTACTGATGGTCTTCTCACAAGGTCCCTCCAAAACACTGAGTTGGTGGCTTCGACTCCACAGCAATCAGCCTCCTGTGACTGGAATCACACGGCCAAAATTCTTCTTGAGAAGGGCCTTGTGTTACAGAGTACACAATAACAGCCAAAATCCAACACTGATCCTCAGTGCCAGGATGTTTCTTAGCTGGTGTGGAGTGTGGAAACTCACCCACATGGCCAGAGCTAAAGAGCTAATTCCCTAAGTTGTTCCTTAGATATGGAAGTGGCCCCGGCTGGGATACCCTTAGTGCAGCCCTCGATGGCTTTGCCACCTCCAGGCAGCAGAGTTAAGGTGCAAAGCACACACACTGGCTACATTAACTCGTCCCTGTTTGATGGGATGTCAGCCAGGAGGGTGCACTCGGTGTCCTGGAATGGTTTGGAGGCACTGCCTGCCCACCCAATCTCCATTCTCAATGGACTTTTGGGGGAATATGTAGTAACATTGAAGATCTAGTGCAAACCAAACATCTCAACTGGATAATCTTTAACCAATTCATCACAAAGAAAAACAGCATCTTTTGCAGAACTGGGAGGAAACGTGGACAGTTCCTTTCTGCACAGATTTATTGGAAAGGGTTTAATAAACACAGATGTTGGGAACGGATGGCTACTGTGTAATCATGTGTAGGAAAAGCCAAAGGACAAAATATCCCTTAACCAAGACCTGCATACCATGCAGTATTCCAAAACAAGGCAGGAAGAAATATGATTGGTGTTACGAACAGACAAATCGCAAGAATCCAGATGCCAGTATTTATTTTTTAAACATTATTTTTTTAAACATAATTTCTCCTCCAACCCATTTGTGAGCTAAAGAGCCCTGAAAGGCTTTCCTCCGAGCAGCACACAAGACTGCTCGAGAATTCAAGAGACCTCCGTGGCATTTGAGGCAGTTTTAGAGCATTACACCCAGTTTTAAACAATGACATTGAGATAGGAGGTAACTCTCACTATTTCCAATACCCTTATTTTATGCTAACTGGTGCTGCAAGGAGTGCACACACATTTTAATGGGACATAGATGTGAATTTTAAGAGCTTTTACCAGATTTCATAGAATCCCAGAAAGGTTTGGGTTGGAAGGGATAAAGCTCATCCCATTCCACTCTCTGCCAAGGGCAGGGACACCTCCCACTAGCCCAGGTTGCTCCAAGCTCCATCCAACCTGGGCTTGAACACTTCCAGGGATGGGGCAGCCACAGCTGCTCTGGGAAGCTTAAGATTTTATTCAGTTTTGGTTTGGTTTTTAAAGGTATAAAAGACATAAAAAATCTCCATGAAAATATTTGAGGCAATGACCCCATCGCTGCCCTCTGCAATTCCCAGCAGCCACACTAGGATTCTGCTGTGACCAGAAATAATCCTAGATTAGCACAAATGTGTTCACTTTTCCCAAGAAGAGAAAATAATTGGACACTGAAGCAAATAAAATGTCCCAGATTTTTGCTTTTACCAGTTTTTAGTACAAAAATACTAATTTTAATTTTTCCAGAGTTGACTATATCATATGCTGAGAGAATATCTCAATAGCATTTTTATGGAATTTCCCCCTCTCTTCCCCCTTCATTTGGGACTTTCATTCACTAATCACAACTAAACAATCCCCAAGGAGAAGTTATTTTTGCCAGCCCAATACCCAGTGAACTTTGCTGAAGAATCCCAAACTCAGGCAACTTCAGAATGTATTTGTAATATTCAACAAAATAATAAATTCAGCACATGACACAGGAAATAATAATCAGATGATCTCAACCCCAGAAGTATTTCAGTGCTGTGGAAATGCCAGGTTGGAGAGTTCATGTGGAAAAGGAAAAGCCTTGTAACTTCTCCAAACATCAGTCATCACTTCCAGATACCTCTAAATACAGCCATTCATTTCACACTGCAGGATATTGTATTGAAAAGCAAGGCAGGGCCAACACAGCACCTTCTACCACTAAATATGCACTGCACAAACCTGAGCTAAGTGTGTTTTTCCTATTTGGAATAGGGCTCTTTCATTTCCAAAAAAGAGCTTCATGCTTCTTCCAGAGCAAAATATTTATAGCCGCATGCAAAAAAGAAATACAAAATAGAAAAGAGCTTGAAAAGGCAAAGGCAGAGGTATTCCAAGATAGCTCCGTGTCAAATATAGAATGACTCATCCACCTCTTTCAATGAAAATGTTCATCCTAGATAGATCAAAGGCCATGAGCACACCAAGCCCTTTTTGCTAAACCTGGCAGGAGAGTAAAAAGGTTTTCAATCAGCAGCCACTTGGTGGGAGGTCTGGGAACAAATGAAAGCCATAAGATGCTGGCACTGGAGAGAGACCATCCCCTACAATGCACAATAGGGACCGTGGATAGAATGTAAGCACAGTTTGCAAGGACTAGAAGAAAGTCTAGATGGTTTTTGTGCAGCTATACCAGAAGCCATATGGATCTGATATTAGCACTTACGTGCTCTTTTTGCTATGGACTTTCAAAGATCCTATCACTCACGTGCTTTCACAGGCACGGAGCTGAGGGACAGGCTCTCGCTGTGTGTTTCCTTTCGAGCCTGCATGGTCTCTCGCAGCCTGCACAGCTCTGTGTATGCTCCGCAGCGAACAAACCTCGGGCGCGCTGCGTTATTCTTGTTAGCTCCTATTTTACCGCTTGGGCTTCCACCTCTTCCACCACCCTCACAAAGGCTGGGCTGCAGGGGGAAGGGAAACCACAAAACACAGGAAAGTAAAATGTCAAAGTCGAATTTAAAATAACCCTGCCCCGCTGCAGCGGCTGCTGTTGCAGGGGGAGAACACAAGGCTAAAGATCATCTCGCACAGTGGCGTTTTGTCTCGGGCTGCGGCTGCA
>NW_008651976.1:0-9849 GCF_000695815.1 Acanthisitta chloris
GGGCAAAGAGGCTCATAAAAGGTCTAGGAAATAAGTCTTGTGAGGAATGGCTGAGGGAGTCGGGTTTGTTCAGACTCAAGAATAGGAGGTTCAGGGGTGACCTCATCATCACCCACTACAACTACCTGAAAGGCTGTAGAGAGGTAGAGAGAGGTAAAGGCTGTAGAGAGCTGGACTTTTCTGCCATGCCTGCAGCAAGAGGACTAGTGGGATCAGTTCGAGGCTGGGTAGAGAGGTAGAGAGAGGTAAAGGCTGTAGAGAGCTGGACTTTTCTGCCATGCCTGCAGCAAGAGGACTAGGGGGAGCAGTCGTAAGCTGAGACAGGGGAGATCCAAATGAGATGTTAGGGTCGTCAGGCTTTGGAATAGGCTGCCCATGGAGCTGGTGGAATCACCATCCCTGGACGTGTTTAAGAGGCATCTAGATCTGACGCTGGGTGGTGATACAGTTTAGTGGTTTAGGGGTTACAGTGGAAGTGCTAGGTGAATGGTTGGACTTGATCTTAAAACGCTGGGTGGTGATACAGTTTAGTGGTTTAGGGGTTACAGTGGAAGTGCTAGGTGAATGGTTGGACTTGATCTTAAAGGTCTCTTCCAGCTTGATTCTGTGATCTTATGATTCTATGAGTCTGCCTGAATCAATGCTGCTGGTCTGGAGTTCTGTCCAGGAGCTACCAGCCTCTGCTGGGATGTGCTGTGGCACCAAGCCAGCTGCTCCAGGGAAGGGCAGTGTGGGCTGTGCTCTCCTGGAGCACATCTGGAGGAGCCTCAAGTAACACTGTGTCCAGATCTGGCAGGTCTGATGTTGTCAGTCTGCTCCAGGTATTTGGTACCTGAAGTCCGGGAGAAAGTTGTCCGTACAGTCCTTGTGGCCAGGCTCTGTGGAGGTTCTGCGTCATTACCACACTGGCTAGCACTTGCAAAGAAAGCTCACAATGCAGCCAGCTCTCTGAGAAGGGCTGTTAAGAGTCCACCATCTGGCTTGTCCTGTGGTCACTTCACAGTATCACAATGCTCTTTGCTAAGGCAATCTACCAATTTCCAATTTTCCTTTTTCTGCCAGCTGAGGTAAAGTTATACTAAAAGGCAGGTAGTATAATGCCCATGTTCGCTCCCTACCAGTTACTTCTCTGTCACAGCCTGGCTTTCATTTAGAACCAGAGAGAGATGAAGAGAGAAAAAGAATTGGATAGATTCAGCTAACCAGGAGATAGATACAGTCTAAGAGCTTTATGCGAGTTCGGGGAATACAGTCTGAAGACAAGCAAGGTCCTTCAGTCTAAGAAGAAGCAGAAGTACAGGGTTTCAGTGTAGACTAACAACTGAAGTGCCCACATTAATCTTACATAGACTGTACTTACATAGACTGCTATTTTTACTGAGCTGAGCTAAGTAAAAATGGTAAGAGAACCTAACTTGAATATATCCTGAAAAATTCAGTTATGGTCCCGTAGACACAATGTACTCCTGTTGCACTTGAATAAGTTTATTCACTGACAACTTGCTGGATGATGCTCTAGTGATATTAATATACTTTTCCAGGATTGATCTGAAGCACATGAAATATACCAGCAGTGCAAAAGCAGTAGACAGGCTTGTACACGCTTTGTATTTGACTCACAGCACAGTCATGTCTGCCCACACAGCTCTCCACCTGAAACCTTTTTTGATACTGTTCACAAGAATTATGCAAGTTACCATCCTCTGTTGAAGTCATGATTCCCTTTCTATTTTTCAGCTCCAAAGGCAATCCCTTTGAGATGTCCTTTAGTTTAGAGCAGCATACAACCTCCATTTCAAAACCAGATTTTAACCATTACTATTTAAAGGTTAAATTATTATTAAAGAGTATTATTATTTAACAGAATACTGTAGGATGGATAGTATGTAGCATATATAGTAGGATAACTAATGCATAAAGTGTCAAAGTTCTAGGACGATGGTCCTCAAAAGATAAGAACCAGTTGTACTGTTTTGTGGGAGCCACACACCTAAGCAGTTATGCACTGCTAGTTTTGGCTACAGAGAATAAAAAGTTAGCACAATCCCCTACGTTCTTGTAGAAACTGTTAATGGACTATAGCATCAGCACTTTTACAGGTAGGTTGGGGAAATTGCACCAACGTGCAAAGTCTGTGGTCATGAGTAGTTATTCTGCGTGTAGGAGACATAGCTGCGTGAGTCAGAGGTTCAGTTAATACACTCAGCAAGTTCAAGATCAAGGTCTAGTTCAACACCACTTCATCAAAATTAGCCCTTGTTAGGTTTCATTTATATTATTGCGTTTCTTCCTCCCCACCAAGTCCTTTAGCTCATTTATACTCTTTTGGGCAGATTTAAGGCTCTATCTATCAATGACCTTTCCCTAGTCAGAACAAAGATGCATACCAAAATAACTACATCAAACGAATGCTGACTGAGGTAGCTGAGGGATGAAAATTGCTGCTGAAGTCTGAATGCAAGCCCTGTGAATGGCAGAGCCATTATGAGTTTTGCTTGGTCTTTTACAGGCTGCCACAGGCCGTGCTACCATTTAAATCATTGTAATTATAGTCAAAAAGGACATATCAGAGCCACACCCCAGTTGGCTTTGATCAAGTTTAATCATTCTTCCCCTTCTCCCTTGAAATGTAACCATTAAAGAAAATACTTGTACATTCCTCTTACAGTTTTCCATTTGTAAAACAAACCTAAATAAAACAAACCCCAGAACTTCTGAAGGAATATGGACAAGAATTAATAGGTCTTTAATCCCCTGAGAAAAGAAGCCTGCAGCGGTTCTCAGCCAGCTCTAGTTTCTATCCATTTGACTGTAGGTATCTTTGCAGCAAGAATTAGCAAGATTATGAGCCAGTTACTAATCTTTCAAAGAGCATTCAGGGAACATTCCAGTGGATGTGTTGAAAGGATTTTGCTGAGATCTGACAGAGGAGACTAGGTCTTGAGAGTCAACTCTCCTCTCTCTGGCATAGCTAGATAGGATTCTCCCACCAGAAAAGCCTGTCTACATTTCCTCTCCATCTTCAGAGCCACTACCTGCATACTGCTGTGTTAATGCTACTTGGATATTTGATATTTCTCCTAGTGTATCATTCCACAGTATAGCTATTCACTTGGAATTTGCTTCATTATGAGAAATCATGGGACAACAAGGAAAAAGAAATACCTAATTTTTCTGAGCCTCTGTGATGTGATCGAATACAGATCTTACAAGCATGAAAAGTCCTATCCTGCCCCTCATGATCAGATAATATAGTAATAGTAAAATAAACCTCAGTATAAACACTTGGTACTGATCTCATTTTCTTGGGGACTAGAATGTAGTCCGTGAGAATAGGCCCTCTGTAAAAGAAGCCTAGGAAATTACCTTACAGTCCTGCACATAATTTCCACTCTGTCTCAGACTCATGCAAACAGAAGAATTGTAGATAACACTCACTAAACAATTAGCAGATTCCCTGATGGAGGCAGGGCGGAGAGCAGGACAGAAATCAAGTTCCGCCTAGTTCCAGAAGTATTGTTCCATTAGCTACCTATTAGATCAATGAGTACTCTGAGCAGTGCAAACTGTATATGACTCTAACAACAAAAATACCCTGGGAAATATTTGCTGGGAGTCAGAACCGTCATATTTGAGGAATACTTCTCCAGTAGTTCTTACTGCTGCACTGAGTTAGAAGCCAGCTAAGCAAAAATATAATAAATACAGATATATTTGCAGCAACTTGTCAGAGATACTAATGCATAAAATACCTATAACAAAAGCAAGATGCAACAGCCAATAAAGAAAAACTCCGGAGGGTGTATTTCCTTGTGTATTATAACCACCATGCCATAACCTGTAGGCAATTAGGATTCTTTAGCCAGCACTTACTTTGCCAATTAAGATGAAGCAACACCTCTTCTTTACAAGGACCTGTATCAAAATATTGTTTCTTCCCATAAGAAACATGAGCTAGTCTGTGGCTCATAAGCAGTGTTTCAGACATTACTATAGCAACAGCAGTATCCCCTTTAGAGTTGAAACACATGAATGCCTTGATGCATACATGTATTTGCATGAGGAGGCTAAGATAGATTGTAAGATTATTTCTCTTCTAGGATTATTTTCTTGCCAACTGCCCCCTTCCTACATACACACACACACATACCTTAGACTCTAGAAGGAATATTAACTTTCAGTTCCAGCACCCATTTTCCCACATCCAGCTGGAAGGAGAGCATACGTAGCAAGCCACAAAGCAGCCCACCTAGGCAAGTAAATGCAACAATTAAAGACTCTAAATAAGTAAAGTAAGTGCTCTCAAAATACGTGCTCTGGCCTTGGGCCTCAACAAAAGTGCTGAACCAAGCACACCAACATCACTTGTTAACAAAAGACCTAAAAGAATGCAGGCTCTCCAAGATACTTCATGGCATGCATGGAGGCAGTATTACAGCCTAGCTTGTCCATGTTCTGTAGAGACTACAGAAAAGGACATCAAGTAAAGCTGAAAGTACTATGTTGTTGCAGTCAGGAGTGAATGATTTCTACCCTTAATAAGCTGCTTCATCTAGATCCTGTTTGTTAGACCTCTCAAGAACTCTATTTGGAAATGAAGAACCTGGTTGCTATTTCTTTGACAAATGTATCTATGCAGTAATTTTGTATGAGTACTTAGACTTTTACATTCTGTTAGGCTTTCTTTTACAGAGCCACAGTGGCTTCAAACTCCCAGATCATGTTTCCATATGGAAAAGTGGTAGGCTAGAGCCTCTTCCCTTCAATCAGACAGACAGACGTATTTCTCTTCACTCACTGTACTAGCATGAAGCAAGTGTGGTAGTGGTGAAAAGACATGCAAAAGCCCGAGATCAGGAGTGGTCAGTCAGTTACCAGACATTTCAGCATAAAGAAGGTATTGAACAAGATTCTTCTCAGGGAACTGTTCCTCTTTCACAAAGCCAGGGAAAGGACAATAATGAACTTTGGACATGGTACAGAAGTTTACCTAAGTTACCATGTGACTTGTTTCTGTACACCTAAGCCAGGTTGTGTAAGTGCTCCTTGGTGAAAACATAATGCAATTTACTTACCTAGCTTTCGGACAGCCTCTAGTCCTTTTACCAATCTATCTACAGAGACATTATTTGCATAATAGTTTCTAGCAACACTTTTACAGGTGCCACCTCTAAGTTAGGGTCTATATTTGGATTATTTTGTGTATCTCGTTAAAACTTCTTCAGGGAGAACCCTGGAAGATGTCACTCAGAATGACTAGTTAAATATTTTAGCCCTAGAAACCCCACATTACTTACATGCCACATCTTTCCCATTTGAGGTGTAGTCAAGCTACTCTTAGGCTGCCACCATTTAAAATGGGTTTATCCACAGCCAATGCACAGCTTTTCACAACAGTGTAATAAAGTATGTCACAGAATACCTGATCCACCCACTGTTGAGTGTACAGCCAAGCTCAAGGGCAGAGCAGGTTAATTATACTGCACTAGACACATGCCTTAAAAATACCTAATATACCACCTAAGTATAGACCCAGCAAGCAGAACATCAGAATATTGGGTCAGACTTGATAGGACAATACATTAGGAAATCAGCAATGCATGCAGGGTAAAGTACACAAATTAACAAAAAAACCAACCAACCAAAATCCCCCAACAACAAAACACCACAACATATATTATCTTTGAGTAGGCTTAAAAGTCACTCAGTTTTCTGTGAGTCTAGACAGCTAAGCTAAAGATCTACCTGATATTTCACTACGTTTGGAGGCACAGGTAGGTGTCCCATGACCTAAACTCCTTCTTCTCCTATCTTTACTGGTCAACATTCTCTCATCTCAACAATCGTATGCCATCTCAACTCACTCCCATTCTCTGACA
Source organism: Acanthisitta chloris (assembly GCF_000695815.1). Taxonomy (NCBI): domain Eukaryota; kingdom Metazoa; phylum Chordata; class Aves; order Passeriformes; family Acanthisittidae; genus Acanthisitta; species Acanthisitta chloris. The sequence continues at coordinate 5,880 of NW_008651976.1, forward strand.
TCCCATCCCATCCCATCCCATCCCATCCCATTCCATTCCCTCCCTTACCCCCTCCAAAGGAAAAGTTCCCTTTGTTTTTGTGTGTGTGTTTGTCTTCTTTTCTCTTTATGTCCTCTTCTGCTTGTTTATCCAGCCAAGAGTATTTTCTAGCAATTACTTAAGGGGACTCCCCTCTAACTCCTTGCATCAGGCTGGATGATTGACCCTTACAGCAGATAGTAATTATTTGATGTCTCATCTCTTGCCAGTTTTCTTCCCTTCTACACTCTCCTTTACACCTAAGCAGTTCCCTGCTATTTCGCTAAGATATTCTCTGTACTTTTCCCAGTCTTATCTCTAAGCTTCTTCCTCTTTATCCTTACATTTCATCTCATTGGAAGCATTTTGATGTTCTTTTTCCTAGCCTCTTGCCAAAGTGCATATTTTGGAGAATTATAGAGCAGTAAATGTCAGAAATGACCTCTGCAAGTGTTCTCATCCAATCATCCATTTATTTTTGAGATATAAAAAGCCACACTAATTTACGGTACTTGTTTAGAAAATAAAATCCCTTAATGTGCCGTTCCTCCCCCTGATGCTAGCAGGATACTTGATGTTTGCGTGCCATACTGTAAATGATTGAACACCTCTTCTTGCAGAATGTTTTGTTTAATAAACTCCTAAGGATGTTGGTGCATTGCTGCACCAGGGTTAATTTTTAATTGGCTCTTTTTCCCCTTTGAAACCTTTGGCTCTATTAATAGTCTAAACTGTGTTTTGTCATTTGGTACTTTTATTAGCTTCAAGAAACGGAGCAGCTTTCCTGTAAATCCTCTAATAACTAGAGCCAATGGCACCTTTGAAATTATATTATTTGTGTAGCTGAATCCTTTCCATGTGCTTTTCCTTCGCATACTGTACTATTTGTACAAGAAAAAGCATAGGAAAAATCTGTAACTTTACAGAAATGTTCTTTGCCTTAATAACAAAAGTATTCAAAGTTATGTTTGCCAGAAAATGTTACATCTTTTGTCTATTCATTTTTTTATTCTTTCGCTGCTCTGAAAACAACATGTTCATAATTGAACCAGCTGAACAGATGGTTGCTATGTGTCCAAGTCATCAAGGAATTAAAATGCCTGAATGCAACCCTTTCCCTCCCTCCACCAAAAAAAAAAAATCCCTGAAACCAAACCCAAAATGCCACATGCACAAAACAATGTTCTTGTTCCCACAAGGAAAGAGGAATTGTATTTCTGAGTGAGGATCCCATAGCTTAAGATAAGACAGCATTTTATAAATGCTGAGTCATACCCAAAGGCCTTCCCTTCACACCATGGGAAAATAAAATTGTTCATTTGTTTGTTTGTTTGTTTTTTTATGTACTTGCATTTTAGCTGCTCTTAATTGATGTATTATCCATGGTAAAGATATTTTTTCCAAATAACCAAGACCTGCAAAACAGATGTGTGATTCCTTCTTCTTGTCATGCAGGCTGCCATGTCCAGAAGATCCTACTGCAGTGTCAGGTCTGGGTCCTTCTGATCAGTGAAGAGATTTTGCTGCACATTAGTTAGGAACGGTCTCTATGCTTTGCAGCTAGATGCATACATTTATCTGAGAGCAGCCTAAGGCGTCTTGTCGGAGAACACAAACCTTGTTCAGTATGTTCATCAGTTGGTCAGTATATTAGCAAGAGCTCCTGAAGCTTGAGTATAACTCTTCTGGCTTCAAAATTCCACATTAGCCAAATGAGAGAGTGACACATGTTAAGAATAATGTTGTATTTTCTTACCAATACTTATTAGAGTGAATGGTATCAATTAATAACTTAAGTGCAAGTACTGTGGGTTTCAAGTACTCCTTTCCTAGAGCTTACTTTGAATTTTAAATATATCCATGATTTAATTAGTTCATTCAAGCCACATGTTATTTATAAAGTCCTAAAATTGCAAGACTTAGATAATCAATTCCTATTAAATGTTTTCACTTACTCTATTAGTTAAAATTTAATGAACAGATTTAAAGTATAGACAGTTGCAGATAAACCCAAGCCTGCTTTGTCTACGTTTCATGCTAGTTGTGTCTGATCTAGCTCTAATCAAAAGCCCTGCAGTCATGTTAGTATGATGCTGTCCCCAGAGTAATTTGCTTTCATGCCACACTGGTGTGCAGCGGTTTTCCAGCCTTCCTCCGTTAGAGCTGAAAGCATGACTCCTGTACTAAAGTGTTCACATACTACTTTGTGGCAGCTCACTTGTCCAGTGATTTGTCAGACCATCTGAAAAAACTGAGGAACAAACATAAAGATAAACACAGATTCAACAAAAGGATCTGAGGATAAGTTGATTTGTGGAGGACTATGCAGAAAGAGCATCTGGTAAATTTACAGTCTTTTTGTAGGTAATTTTGGGACTCCTAGAGAAATCATCCAATACATCTCTCTCCTGTAGCTATGTGCTTTGTGAAGATACTTGTTTTAGCTGTATGCTCACTATAGGGTACAGGCAGATCTTGATGGGGAAATCAGTATATTACGTGTATGCATTTGCTTTGATTCAAAAAGCCATAAAACCATTAAAAATTCTCATGGATGGATGAAGTTCAGATGGATGCTTCCGACCGCAATGAAGATAAATTCCCTCAAGTAATTCTGGCTTGATTAGGATCCTCAGCACTATGTGGCACAAGTCCAGGAGATGTTGAAACATCAAATCAAGGGTAGATATTTCCCAAGTAATCATTTCCTTTACTGGCCACATATAACAAAAAGAAGATTTCTGTTCATGGTCAAGGAAAATACCAAATGTTTAAGAGCAAGTAGTCAGGGATTGCTGGACTGTACACAAGCTATAAGGAAAATGTTTTCTGAGTGCTCCAAGTTTTACTTACAGAATGACACAGAGAGAAGCTTTCATCTGGCAAAGAGATGTTCTTGCAAGTCATACCAGGATATGAGATTTTTTGGGGGACAGGGTGATTGGTATTCCTGTCAGTAATGCAGAGAACAGGTCCTTTGTAAGAAAACTGATTTTATCATAGCAATAGAGAGACTTTTCATAGTATTTACAATTTCCATGCCAAACAACAATACTACTATTATTGAACAAGGAAATTTTCTAAGAGGACAGATCACTTTGCTTTTCTGTGCTGCTGCAGAATATAACCCTTGAATAGAGAAGATAATGTTTTGCCTGTTTCTAGCTTCTATGCTGGTTAGCTAAAAATGCTTTAAATATTCATTTTTTAACTGAAAAATGCAATAATTAAAAATAAGAAGAAACATTTTCATTTCTTGTTTCATTATAAACTCTCAAAAGCTTTAAGAAGGTCAAGTTTGGAATATTTTCCAGTTTTGTATGAGCTGCCCCAGTCTCATTTCCCACTTTTAAAAGTCCTGATTTTACTTTTTGATTTTCAAAATTCAGGATGCCTTCAGTGTGCTCACTCAGAGAAACAATTTGGCATCACAACACCAAGCCAGGTTGGGCCTTTTCAGCTCCAGCACGTGAAGTACCAACTCATTCTCAGAATGTGGGTGCATGAACAAAATACCATGAGATGTGAATGCACAGTGAGTTGGCTCTTACATAGGACTGCCCATCCGGATATTCTCACTTGTCGAAACTGCAAGGCAATTTTCCGGTGTAGGCCAGTAGCATAAGCAACTACTCATTCTCCATTGCACAAGTTATTGTGTGCTGGTTTGGGCTGAAGTAGAGTTAACTTTCTTCGGCTAGAATGGGACTATGTCTAAGATTTGTGCAGAACACAGAGTTGATAGAGACGTTTTTGTTATTGCTGAGCAGAGCTTACACAGAGCCAAGGCCTTTACTGCGTTCTGTATTGCCACACTGGCAGGGCAGGGAAGGAGATTGAGAGGAGACTTGTCACAGGGTCACAGGGTCACAGCTGGGACATGTGACCCCAACTGACCAAAGGGATATTCCAGACCATATGACATCATGCTCAGTATATAAGGTGGGAGGAC
>NW_008651976.1:9998-25529 GCF_000695815.1 Acanthisitta chloris
TCTATTAAACTGGCGTTATCTCAACCCATGAGTTTTTCTAGCTTTTACGCTTCTCATTTTCTCCCTCACACCACTGGTGGGGGAGTGTGCAAACGGCGGCGTGGTTCTTGACTGCTAGAGTTAAACCATGACAATTGTTACCTAAAATGTTGTAAATCATCATAGATTTCTTTGCCATTATTTGCTTACATCAATGTGTCTGATGTGTCCTTCTATCTATCCTGTCTATTTATCATATGCCTTTGTATCTGCACAAAATTTTTGGCATATTTGCTTTATTTAACCAAGCACTTCAGATTATTTCTAAATACTTCTCATATTTCATTAGGTTCATAATGCTTTGTTTTCAAAACACTTACGGGACAAGAAGCAGTTAAGGTTTAAGGAGAACTGTTGCATTGTACTTAACAGTTCAAGGAAGTTACAAAGGAAGTATGTGGTAAGCAGGCAACAGACTCCCCAGTGCTGTCCATATCTTTGATCTTTCAAATCAGATCAGTCAATGCCTGGAGGTCACAAGAGACTCCATAAAAAATGGGAAAAGACCCCTGACAGCAATCAGTGTGGTGCTCCCCATGCCAGCATGCACAGCATGCATTGGCACACACTTGTCACAGAGGCGTTTTTCATTCAGACTCCCTGGCACCAAATGCCTTGGGTTCTTCCATGGCAGCAGCAATTCACCTTCTTGCCCTTTGGCACTGGGCATGGTTGTGCAGTGAATAGGAGTGCAGGACAATCCCAAAACTGCTTCAGAAGCTGCAGGTGGCCTTCAATTCTATGATGCAAGGATATGCTGGGATTTCTTCATCTTTCCAACAACCATGGAACTTTCTTCCTATTTGAGCCAATTTACCTTTGTTAGATGTGGTCAACAAGTCTTTTATAAACAGAGATGAACACATGAGGATCTGCTTGTCCTGGAGACCATACAATGGTAAGAACAGCTGTGCTTTAGAGACATGTGTAAGCTGTGCTTTTCCACAATGTGTTCCTGTTACCTGAATTGTGAGCGTGCTCTTTAATGACATCTTGTAAAAAATACCAAATCCTAATTTGATCTGAATTACTTTCTTTGCCAATGGCACCTATGGGAAATCTTGGGTTTTAAGTCTTTTTGCATAATCACATTCACAAATATACATGCAGTCTAGCAGAAACATTACTGAGTTGCAAAATAAATTTTGTGGCTGTTCCTGGCACCAGCACTGGTGAGAAAGACAGTTTGATGACAATCTGAAGTCAGCTGACATGGAGAAATAGAGATCCCAAATGCCAAATGGAGGTGCCCCCAATACCCCTCACACATTGAGGAAACTCACGGGTATGACTTTTCCTCATTTTTATTACGGGTATTTAGTATCAACTGGCTGCCTAAATATGCAGCCACAGCTAGAGGACCGAGAAGGGTTCAAGACAACTAATAAATGCTCTCTCAGGACTAACAGCAACAAACTGGCAATCTTTTCATCTACCAATAATGCAAATGCATCTTTGAAGCACTAGCTCAGAGAACTGCTGGATTTCTTGGACCTCAAAAAAAAAAAAAAACAAAGTATCTTTGCAGACACTTTTACCTGATGGAAATACAGTGAAACTGAAATACATGGAGAGTGAAGGAGAAAAAAATAAAAGCTCTGGGGCTTGATACTGTTTACAGACTAATGCATGTGGGCGATCTCTTACTGTAAACACAGATGGCTGTGAGCCACACTAGGTCATGCTGAGAAGCCAAGCATGTATTTGTGGGCTTCCTATTTCCCATTGAAATGAGGATTACTCAGCAGAAGGGCATATATTTGTAGTCCTTAAAATAAAGTCTTTTTGATTAGATAGTTGTGAATTAAAATACATTGTAGAAGCAGCAAGTTGAAGCTTAAGAATGGTGTGTCTGATTATATTTTCTTTGCTGACTATAAATAAGAGCTGCAGATTTTAAGTTTCAAAATTTTCTTACAAATATGGAATAGGAAATTCAATGTCATGGCACTTGTGATTGCAAGATTTTATGCCTGCTTGAGCCACTATGCAAGGTACTCAGTCATGGAAAATAAGGTAGGGCACCGGGATGCGGCCACATGAAAAGGCAGATGGATAGAAGGGACAAGACAGCAGGTAGAAAACTAGTATGAAGCTTAAGTAACTAGTTCTACTGCCTGCCCTGCTACATACCGACTGGGTGACCTTGTGCTGGCCACCCAGTCTTTCCATGTCAGTCCTATAAAATGGGATAACAAGACTAGCTTGCATAAGCAGGTGTCATTAGGTCTGATACTCTCATAGGTCTTTGCATAACACCGTAAGACCATATAATTACCCAGCATATATATACACTACCTGCCTATAATAGGTCTTTGTACAGATAGCACAGCCTATAAAGGTCAATTGGCTTATCTCCAGATTAGTCTTGGCTTATAACTGCATATTCTTTTCACTGGGAGCCTTGATGTGGGAGGTGAGGAGAACCACAGAGACTGTCTTCTTCTATCCCCAGTCCTTCCCTGTGTCAATCAAACCACAGCAGTAATGTTAGTAGATAATAATAACCAAATGTCTCCTAGCAGTAGTAGTAGTTAAACCTGTGTCCCCATACCATAAACTCCTAGGACAGCTGAGATGGCATCAATTAGTTTACTTTGTAGGTGTCACCCCATGCACTGGCCACACAAACAAGACGCCATCAACTAAGGTTTCTGCAGTGCAAAGTTGTCCAGCATAGGAGAGTACAGGAAAGCAGTTGATCAAAGGGTGGTGGTTTATTTGTTCCTTTCTCTTGTATTGCTGGATTGGTCTGTGACTCAGAGGACGATATGAGACCATCATCAGTTAAAAAGTCCCATGTGACACAGAGCCAGGCTCAGCCAGCTGCTGTGCAGAGGGCACATTGCCACTGGGAATATGGACAGCAGACATCCTGGGAGCCACAGAAGTGACAATAAAAATGCAGCCAAGGAGAACAGTATTTTGGAGACCAAATCAGAGTCATTCTCTGAGGGCACAAACCATCTGCAACCATGCTTCTCTTCATACTGTTTTGCTTATCTCAGTGTGTCTGTTTATACACAGTAATTCTCAAAGAATTCAATCAATTGAAAGTGTCCATTAAACAGAATGCAGTTTTATTAGCACAACAGTAAGACAACTCTCAAATTTTATTAATTGTAGAAAGTCTTATGAATTGAATCGTCACATAAGTTTGCAAACTGCCCTTTGCAAGAAATTGAAACAACTTTTCAACCCACCATTTAAAAATTCAAAATTTTCTCCCACCTCTACCAATCTTACCTGCATGATCAGTGAAAAAAGAGGCACAGAGAATGCTTTCCTTGAATTCCTTGCCTAATTAGGCCTCCCTTGAGGCGTAACAGTGATCTAAAACTGCAGTGCCCCTTCTCATGCATTTCTCTTCTCTCCCTTTCATGGACACTAGTGCTGCTCTGGTCACACAGTAAGATAAGTTCTGTGTTCCAGATGAAAGGAGTGCAACAACAACCACAACAAAACGCACAAGAATAAAAATCAGTTTTCAAATGGTTCACATGAACTACCATTTCAAGTTCCAAATAAATGCTTAATTCTTTCAGTACTAGAAACTCAACCTGTAAGATCCAGATGAGGGCCCAAAACCCCTTAAAAAGATATGTACAGAGGTAATGTCTTTTTTCAGTCTTTTTCAAAGAGGTTTGAGAGGTCTATTTACTCACACATGAAGTATTGTTCTGTAGTTAACTGTGAGTTTGCTACATCTGTGTTATCAGTTAGTGAATGTTCTGTGCGCTTGAAAGCTTGTCATCTTTTTCCAGCTGTGTCATCTGGTCTCACAAAAGATCTGATTTTTTTCTCATGCAGCATAGCTTCCAGCGTGCAAATGTATTTTAACAACTTCCCTTTTTCCTTTGACCTAGTCTAGATCTCTTCTGCCAGAAAGATTGTTTCATCTTTCCTCTGACATCCTTTATTTTAACAGGCTTTAGGCAACGCTTCCTCCCCTGCCTCCTAGAATTCAATTCAGTTTCAAGTTCAAATATTACATGTCTTTAAAGTAAGTCTAAAACTGTATTAAGCTTAGGCAGTACTGGTTTCAGCTACTGAATTCTAGTTTTTCGCCTTACCAAGAGTTATTTTTAGAAGTTAAAATAAAAAATTTAGCCTGAAGTCACATCCATGTGAAAAACTGCCATGGTCTCCCTCTTTTGGAATATCTAAATCTAGAACACATTAGCAATCAGTGAGTAATCTCTAATAATTTCCGTCACTGACATTCAGTAGATTTGTTCAGGGGAATAGCTTCCAATTTCTGATGGTAGTGTACCTCCCTGAATTATGCCTAGACAATAAGAGATGTGTGTGATTATTGTCAGTCATGTCATTAACAGCTGGGCTTTATTTAGTGGACTGGAGATTATTTTGTTGGTGATGGAATGGGAAGGATATGTTGAAGGACATTACCACGCATCTCTTCTTCACAAGACATCAAAGTTTGCTTTTATACTACTCTGGAGAGGGAAATGAATTTGCTTGGCAGCATGAATAGTCTACTAATGAAGTAGGATGTAGTTTTCATGTCATACCATAAGGAGATGAAGTGAGGTAATCTGTCTAGTAGCTTGGACCGTGGTGAGATATGAAGATGATGATTAGTATGACGAATTTAACACAGAATTCCAGAGAAGCCCATAGATGGAGCAATACATATTGCAAGCAGAACTAAATCACAGTTTTTCATAACTTGTTTTTATGCTTGTGGCTCTTGGTTGAGGTTTTAACTCAGCTGGCAACTAAGCACCACACAGCTGCTTGCTCATTCCCCCACCAGCAAGATTGGGAAGAGAATCAGAATGGTAAAAGCTAGAAAACTCATGGGTTGAAATAAAAACGGTTTAATAGGGAAAGCAAAAGCCACACACACAAGCAAAGCAGAGCAAGAAATTCATTCACCCCTTTCCATGAGCAGTTCAGCCATCCCCAGGAAAGCAGGGCTTCATCCTGCATATTGGGAAGACAAATGCCATCACTCCAAATGTCCTTCCCCTTTCTGCTTCTTTCCCACATTTTATGTACTGAGCATGTTATGGTCAGTATGATATGATATGGTCATGGATATCCCTTTGATTAGCTGGGGTCACCTGTCCCCGCTGTGTCTCCTCCCAACTTCCTAGGCACCCTCAGTCTCCTCACCAGCATAGTAGTACGAAAAGCAGAAAAGGCCTTAGCTCTGTGTGAGCTCTGCTCAGCACCAGGAGAAACATCTCAAGACTGTTTCCAGCACAAATACCATACTAGCCACTGTGAAGAAAATTAACTTTTGCCCAGCCAAAATCAGCACATTCTTCAATCACAAAGTGTAATAAACCACTCAGTGGGAGTTTTTTAGCCAGTGTGAAAAAAAAGAGTAATCAGCATGGAGAATCACATGCTTTTGGTTCCATGTGATAACACTGAAACTTACAGGAATGCAGATCCATTTGGAATCATCAGCTACAACTGAGATTTTTCTGTCTCTGATTGTCTGGATATTACAAATAGAGAAAAGGCCCAATGACAGAGTAACTGTCAATACTCGGGATCAGAGATCACAAGCTCTCAGCCTAGCAAGTGATGATGGAGGTTCATGTTCTCCTTGCTCCATCAACATCATTTCACTCTTTGTAGCAATTACCTTTGACTTAAAGGTCTTTGCAAAAACCTCAAAATACTAGGGTTACTCCTTATGCCAGGTGAAGAGGCAGTATACAGTAGAATCTTATTTGTCTGTTGCTAGCATTACCATCCACGTTAACCCTGCCTTTTCATAAGAAGAGCAATATTTTTCCCAAACCTTCTGATTTTATGCATTTACTAATGAGATAGAAAGTAGTTGACCCATGGACAGCACTGCTTTAAAGTAACTTGTTTCCGTGTTAAATTTGGATTCTATATAAGATGGAAGACACATCTGTTAAGGTATAAATTTACAGAATCACAGAATCATTTAGGTTGGAAAAGACCTTTGAGATCATTGAGTCCAACCTTTGACCGATCACTACCTCCTCAATTAGACAATGGCACTAAGTGCCACATCCAATCATTTCTCGAAAACCTCCAGGGATGATGACTCTACCACCTCCCTGGGCAGCCTGTTTGAATATTGGACAGCCCTTACCATGACGAAATTCTTCCTGATGTCCAGACTGAACGTCCCCTGGCACAACTCTAAGCTATGTACTCTTGTCCTGCCGCTGGTTGTCTGGGTGAAGAGGCCAACCTCCACCTTGCTACAACCTCCTTTCTTGTACTTGTAGAGAGCAATAAGGTCTCCCCTGAGCCTCTTTTTCTCCAAGCTAAACACTCCCAGTTCTCTCAGCTGCTCCTCATAAGGCTTGTGCTCCAGCCAGGTCACCAGCTTCACTGCCCTTCGGTGGACACATTCCAGCACCTCAATGTCTTTCTTGTTGTGAGGGGCCCAGAACCGAACACAGGAGTCAAGGTGTGGCCTCATCAGGTCTGAGTGCTAGGGGATGACCCTTGCCTTAGTTGTGCTGTCCACATTATTTCTGGTACAATCCAGGATGCCATTGGCCTTTGTGGCCACCTGGGCATACTGCTGGCTCATCTTCAGCTGCTGTCAACCAGCACCCCAGGTCCCTTTCTCCCAGCAGCTTTCCAGATGTTCTGCCCCGAGCCTGGGGTTGTTGTGACCCCAGTGCAGGACCCAGAAATTGGTCTCATTGAACCTCACACCATTGGCCTTGGCCCATGGATCTGGCCTGTCCAGGTCCCTCTATAGAGCCTTCCTGTCCTTCCACCCAACTTAGGTGCTGTCCATGAACTTACTGACTTGCACTTGATTTACTCATCCAGGTCATAGATGAAGATATTAAAGAGAACTGGCCCCAGTGCTGAGCCTTGGGGAACCCCACTAGTGACTGGCCACCAACTGGATGTAGCACCATTCATCACCACTCTCCAGGCCCAGACAAATTGTATCAACAGAATAAATCATTGTAAGATTAGACCAACAGAAAAATTAGCCAGCATCAAAAACAAAATTCAAAAAACTCAGAGAACAATATCCTATTATTATCTCCATCCTTTAGACAATCCAGGAGACATTTCTTGAAAAGATCTGTAGGCCAATGAATGCCTGCAGTCTGACCTGGGGGGTACTAATGATAACAGAACATGCTTGGTGAGGGAGAGACTTTTCTGCATCTTTTTCTCTTGAAAAAAAAACTAGCAGTGAGCTGAGTGCAATAAGGACAAAAAATGGCCACAATATCCTTCTAGCCTTGTATCCTGGCTCTGCCGCTGTCAAAAAACACAGATTTGCAAAGAACATAAGAACATGGCTAGTATGTATAATCCTTGCCCCAGCTCCAGGGAAATGACCTCTGTAGCTCCCACACTACCAAAACCTTGCCATGCAAACCCAATACTAGAATTTCTAGAGCATGCATGTGAGAATCCTCACCAAATCACTTTAGCATCAGTTTGTCTGGACTTCTCTTTAATCAGTACAATCCTTTGGCATTCACAACATTTTGTGCAGCATAACTGAAGACGGGGGTTCTTCCAAAGCAGAATGTGTGCTTTAGCCCTTCAGATTCAACTCTGACAAACTATTCACTGAGCTACACAAGACAAATTAGACTGGCTGGTCTGGATATAAGGGAAAGAAATCATGAGTAGTGCAGCACTGCAAACATCCTAAGAGACCTGAAACACCTTTCCCTGGATGTTTCTACATGACCCAAGGCAATATGTCTATGTACAGGCAGACTGTCCTGCACTTGTATTGATAGCTAGGAAGCTTCTCACTGACATGACTAGGGTGCCTGACAGTCTCAGTGGAGTTTATTAAGCAAAGGTTTAGCTATACACAAGAGGTGCTCTTACCTGAATCTGCCTGAAGCAGAACTCTTCCAGCCAGCTTTGTTACATAAACAAAGCTGTGTTACTCCATCATCTCACTCAGGACGCCTCAGTGAATGACAAGTAGGGAAACAAAGCACAGCATTCATCCAGTTCAGAAACAACTTTGCTGTAAGAGACCACCAGGCCCAAAACAGGAATCAAAAGCACTCCTCTGCAAAGCAAACTGAAAATTTCTCACATTCTGCTTCTAAGCCAGACACAGGCACTTGTGACAAAAAGGCTGTCCAGAAAGTGCTCTGTTCACTGACAATTGGTAGGAGGATAATGAATGGAGATGGACAATCTCTGGCACTCATCCTAGCAACAGTGAGTGTGCATTACTTATTTTCTCAAGGAATGGCAACAGCCAGCTTTCAACAAAGAGGTTGTATCACTTGGTGTAACAAAAATCCCTTTAAATTGCACAAAAATTGTTGCTAGGGGTAATCTATGGAGACGGTACAAAGGATAGGATGTGGACAAGACCCTCAGGTGCTGTCAAGAAAAATCATCATCAGGACTGAATAGTTTTGGAATAGAGAGGGACTCTTCAGTAGGATATGGCTGCTGGCATCCTGTACAGAACACTGGGTCACAGCTGTCTACTCAATAAAAGAACTGCATCCACAATAATCTGGTCCTCTTTCCTCTGTGTGTTCTGTGTACAGGACCAAATGGGATCCTTGCTCATGATTAAGGCTCTTGGGGGAGAAAAAAGTAATTCAAATAAAAAAGGAAGAAACAGTAGTTTGTTATGTCTCAAATGAAGAACTGACAAGTCTGACAAGGACTTCTATATGTAGATTTGAGAGTCAGAGAAACAATAGCCACAACATATTCTATGGGCTACATCCATCTCTTTGAGTGGTTATCTTAACAAAAAAAGAATAACAAATTTCTGGAGTGGTGAGCATATGTCCTTCAGTTCATCCTCTTCTCATTTAATACAGCAGCTGACAAACACTCATGTCTGTTACCAAGTCAGTGTCTGTTCAGAACCATTTCTTCCCTTTTCTTCCATTCCTTTTTGTAGTTTTTTTTAAATTATGTACAGAATAATATCTGGTGATTATAGCATATAAGAGCTATAGGAATTACACAACTGACCCATTGAAATATCTTTCTGAAGCCAAAGATAGAAGGATGTTATTTACTAACTCAAATTTCAAGGAAAGTTAGTTGAAATCTAGCTCCTTTGTTTAGGTTTCATAACTAAACTATGACTACTCAAAATGTTTTGGTGTTTTTTAGATAATCACAGTCTTGTGTATTTCCAGGACAGTGAAATTTACACTAATATCAAATGCATCTTGCTTTCCTTTGAAAGATATTCAAGAAAAAAACAAGACACCTAATTTTTCCCAGGGAAGTAGAGAGTACTTCTGCGAGCAGTCCTCCAAACCTGTAAACCAGAAATTAAAACTCCAGAAATAAATTATACTATCATGTGACAAGGTTCCCTTCATACTCTGTAAAAGAAAATTCCAAATGGGAGAGGCCAGTTACACATTGTGAAAGATTCATTACTGAGTCTGCAGCCAAAGGCAGATGATTGAACAGATGAGACATCTTGCAGAAGTTCAGCTATAGTCCTGCTTGGAGTCCCATAAAATCTTTACATGCTTCAACCAGAAAATACTTCTGCTAGAAGGGAAAAACTGTCTGAAAGAAGTTTATAGTTCCTTAGATCTTAGTACAAACACACTTGCAATTTACACTGGCAAAGGGCTAAGTAATTCTATTACAGCATCACCTACCCCTGCAAATCTGAGCCTTTTCCGTACTGTTTCACCTTCTTAGGTTATCTGGTGTGTAAAACTGTACCAGTAAACATTTTCTTAGTTTTTTGTTAGATGTGTGACATACCTAGACTGGCAAAAGGTTCCATGCCTTGAGAAACCTCTACTTTGGCCTTAGAAAGTGAAGCCTTGTTGACTGTCAGTGAGATTCCGATCAAATTTTCTGACAAAGAAGAAAAACTCTTGATGATGGAAAGAATTTTGGCAAAAATTTCCTGGAAGAAGAATGTATGTAATAAAGACTAGTGTGAACCTCAAAAAGAGGTCCCACCGAGGTCGATCAAATACTTAATATGTCCCACATCCTTCTCACAATTCTTAAGTTTTAATTGTCCCTATAGGCTGTACTAGTCTTCTGATGCAACAAGCGACTTAGGTAACATCCTATTCTGTTGTCTAAAATGCTTTTCAGGCATGGCCTGTGACAACATTCTTCCACAACGAAATCTGAAAACTCAATTAGCTTCACAGAAACTCAGTTTTCACAAACTGAAACTGAATAGTATATCTGAAGAGGGTTTGACTCTTAGGCACTTCAGAATAAAACCAGCAGGTTCTCTGGTGTGTAGTCAATATGCAAAAGCATCTTCAATTGCTAAAATTACTTATATATATATCACAGACTTTATCATGTTTTCTAGCTGGGAATTTCACCAATGTAGTTTCAAGTCCAAATGTGATTTCCTGAACCATTCCTTCCCAACCAGTAAAAAAAAAGTAAACATGATGTAGTGCATGCCCAAATCCAAGAACGACATTTATGATGCATTACCAAAGATGCTGCAAGTGAAAGCAACATCCATGGTTTGCAATTCTATGTTGTTGAAGTGTTTCTCTGCACAAGCCTGCATTAAAATAAGAATCCTGGGAAATTACTACTGAAATAAAAGTTTATTTCCACTGCGGCAGCTTGAGTGCTTGACCAAAATTTTATTCATGACTGGGATAGTTCATGGCTGAAAATAGCATATAACATGTACTCCACAAGTGTAGATGGTGTCTATTCTGCAGTACTACTGCTGCTTTATGTCTGACTTTGTTCCTGATTCCAATAATACACCCAAATTCAGCTGTCAGAATGATGTGGTTCAGCAACATTTAAAGCCAAAGACTAGACCTCTGTTTGGTCTGGTTTGGATTGTATGAATCCCTGTCATCATCGTTCCCTTAAGCTTGTCCTCTTTGATTTTCTTCTGTTCCAATGACAAGTGAGAATGAGCATTAGAAATAGTTGAAAATCCTACAGGGAAATCATTCTAGCTGCTCAACATTCATGACACAAAAACATCCTGTATTTATTTGACTCTCAGCTCGGTTATGTCAAAGCAATATTCAGACATCACATAGTTCAGAAATTACCAATCACAGATGTTTCCTTCCTCTTTTATTTTCTTTTTTTTCCTCAATTGTTTATGTGTACCTTGGGTGATAGCATAACAAAATGCCATCCTTGAGAAGTGCTCTCACTTTTGAGAAGAGATGCAAAAATCATCTGAACCAAAAGTCAGTTTAACTTCTGTCTTTGGGCAGAATTACACTGCATTTAAATTGCCTGCAGTTTTTCACGTGATCTGTTTAAACAAAGATCTGTGCAGAGTCTTTATGAATGTGTTATCGTGTATTAATATTTTGCTGGATTTATTGTAACAGTAATGTAAGCTATATTTTGTCCCAACTATAGCTACACTTTAGGAATGGATCATTCCTGTTCAGGTGTAAAAGGTGCTAGTGGCTGATTTTGAGAGTCTTTGATGCGAAGATTGTCACATCCCCAGGTCATTGTTCAGTGGCATAGGAATTTTGGAGGCAGTGACAGGCTGGACATTGCTAGGTTTTCCGTTCTGTCCCCACTCCTGATGAACATGAGGCTGGCTGTTCCAATTCAATCCTGTGTGACATAATACTATAAACACTATGGCTTAGTTCAGGTCAAGTTAAAAAAGTGATCCCCCAGAAGGGCTGTAGGTATGCTTTCAACTGGGTTTGATCAGTGCTTTGGGAGCTGCTGTCCAGAAGACAACTGCATCCTCAGAAGAAAGGCCAGAACTGTAGGGCAAAACAAGGAAAAAAACTGACAGCTGTTGAAGCTTCATTTTCTAAAATTACAGCACTGGAACCTTTCCTTAGCTCTGTATCTGCTGTGCTGAAACAGTCATTGCTTAAAATACAGTGACAATGTTCTGTGTCTGACAAGGTACAGAGATCCTGCAGATTCTAAGCTTGATGTAATGAACAAGGACAGCGCCAAGTCTAAACAACACCACTTCAACGAAGTTTTTTCCAAACTACATACAAACAGTAAGTTTGTTAGCCATGAGATTCCTGTTGGAGCTCAAGTGATGATCATGGTTATTTTTCTGGGTTGCAGTGGAAGCCCAATATGACTTTTGTAAATTCAGTGATGTAAGCTAGAGTTGAGAATGGCATAAAATTTGATGATTAAGCTACCCTTTCATAAGCATTTCCACGTCATTATACTATGACTGTGTCTGTTAGACCAAGTACTATTCAATACCGCCATGGAATGTGATTAGCTAGACAATTATTCAAGTAGTTCTGGGGCTGTGTGTATCAAGAAAGGAATGAAAGGTGTTTCTTGTGGTGAAAGACTAGCCTAGAACTAAGGGGTTAGTCTATGCCTTAGATTTACTGGACCACTTAGGACTGGCTTTTTAGAATGGTTATATATCCATAGTGTGATACTGACTGTAGCTGTAGTTGTGCATGTGGAAGCTCTGAAAATAAGTCTCAGGCTCGCAGGGTACCACAGTATCACAAAATACACGCTAACCGGTTACTTCAGCAGTACATTAGCTACAATTTGCCTTGCTTCCTCTTGCATGTACAGTGCTTTTATCAGTTTGTTTCCAGTTGTCTTTTGTACTATGTCCACTTCTCATCTAACTCCAGTGTTCTTTCAATGCACATTGGATTTCAGCACATTGCTTGAGTTCTTCATACATCCTTCATTGCCTTATTGTTGAATTATTAAAGTCTCTCCAGCAGAGAAAAGTAAGTACCTTGTCGAAACCTTGAAATGCCCGTGTGCCTTATGCCTAGTATAAAAAGGGCAGATTAATTCCAGGCTATAAAATTAAATAGCTCTCTTTGTTCTTAAGAGGATTTGGATTGAGTGGAGTGGCTTTTTAAGTATGCGATTTCTTAGGATTGAAGTTTGGAAATGAAACAGAAAACATATTGTCCATTCACGGTTAATAAGTATCAGCCTTGGTATTTTCAACTTTGCTGCTCCTTGAGCTTCCACATATTCAGTCTTCCTGCTTGAGGTTTATGTACTTCACAGGGGTGTCTTTTTTAACCAATACAGAAAGAACCCCAAAATCAAACCTGCCATGGGGAGAAGGAAGAGAGGCAGTGAGGGACATTCATATATCTAGCTGAAAAGCCCAAGGAGGTTATTCCAAAAAGCATGAATAATTACAGCACATCCAAAGCATGCTCCCCTCTGTGACAGTGCTGTGGTTGGCAGAGACCACTCTTGTGCTGGGAAATTCTGTGATGTCATTTTCATCTGCTGTTATCAAAAAATCCAGGCCACTGATTTGCACACAGTTTAGCATGTTTGGTTTTCCAAAGAATTGTTTTTGAAAAGTGTGTCTTATTTCCTTCCTATGAACACTAAAAATCCCTGATAGCTTTCTGGGAAAGCAGGGTTTGATCTTGCTACTCTTGGCTGAAATTGCTCCTATGTGTTTATGTCAACACTGCTCTTAGATCAACACAGCCCTGCCACTTCCACCCTGCACATGGCTACACCAGATGAGAGATGGGGTGTTTTCAAAATTCAGGTAATGCTGCAAGTACACAAAGGGGAAAGGTATGTTCATAATACAGAGTATGGGAGATAACAACAAACATATAAAAAGACAGGCATGGTCTTGGAAATTGGAATGGGAATTCCTCATGGAACAACTAATAGGTTTCAGGGAGGATACAACAGGAAATGAGGGCAACAGCCCTTAATCAAGAGCTTGTTCCGGAGCTGGGGAGTGTCATGATGCACAAAGGTGATGGATGAAGAAAGAAGAGGGTGTAGCTGAAGAAGGAAACAGAGACTGTCAATACTTAGGGGAAAATGGGCTGAAGCTTAGGGAAACTTCCATCATGAGGGATAATAATTACAATTACGAGGCAGAGGCGAGACCTAATAAAATAACTCAGCACTGAAATGCAGTGCAAGTCTAAATAGAACTGGGGGAGGTATAAGGCCTTTAGACCATACTGGTATTGCTAAACAAAGCAGAATATGCTCTTATATCATCTGGCTGTGCTATTACATTCTTACATCCCCCTTTTCTACTTTCCTTTGTGGAGCTGGCATGCAAATGCCATGATATTCTCTCACAGCATCCTGCCCCTTTCACACAGCTTGCAAAGACCCACTCTCCTTACATGAACTTTTTCCACTCTCTGCTCCAACAAGCCAAGTGTGTGCTAACACATCTTCTCTCTGAGTATTATTTTCATAATTAGAGAAGTAATAGGAGTAGCTGAGACAGCTGAGGTTGTTCAGCATGAGGAAGAGAAGGCTTCAGGAAGACTTTGTTATGGCTTCCCAGTACCTCAAGGAGACTTGTAAGAAGGAAAGAGAGGAACTTTTTATACTGGCAGATAGTGAGACAGGTATGAGGCAATGGTTTTATACTGAAAGAGGGCAGGTTTAGATTAGATATTAGGAAGAAATTCTTCACTGTGAGGGTGGTGAGAAGCTGGAACGTGTTGTCCAGAGAAGCTGTAGATGCCCCATCTCTGAAGGTGTTCAAGGTCAGGCTGGATGGGGCTTTGAGCAACCTGGGCTAGCAGAAGATGTCTCTGATCATGGCAGATGGTCGAAGCTTGGTGATCTTTAAGGCTCCTTCCCACCCAAACCATTCTGTGATTTCACTAGTATTTTGACTTGAAGCAAGTGTACAGTCTGTGGTTCAACCGGTATGTGCAACAGGTATATCAGGTTAGCTCAATCCGGAGTCACTTCTGCCTCTTTCTTAACAGGCTGTGCTCTTGGCAGCTTGGTGAGGCTGTTCCAGTGGGGCATTCCAAGGGATTGGCACAAACTATCTTTTGTAAGGGTTGGCATGAGTGGTGCTAGTAAGGTAAAAAGCTGAATATGTCACCAACCGTGTTCATTGTACTACCAAATGTGCTAATGGTATGAAAGGAAGGGTTCCCAAGGCATGAGGTTTCCACTTCGGGAGGAGAAAATGTGGTTTTTCAATAAAGTGTGTTCACAGAATTCACAGAATCAATCAGGCTGGAAAAGTTCTCTGTGACCTAACACCATCATGTCCACTAGGCCATGGCACAAAGTGCCATGTACAGTCTTTCCTTAAGGGACAGCGACTCCACCACCTCCCTGGGCAGCCTATTCCAGTGTCTGATCACCCTTTCTCTGGAGAAATTCGTCGTGAAATCCAACCTAAACCTCTCCCAGCTCAGCTCAAGAGTATGTTCTCTCGTCCTGCTGCTGGTTGCCTGGGAGACCAACCCCCACCTGACTCCAACCTCTTTTCAGGGAGTTGCAGAGGGTGATAAGATCTCCCCTGAGCCTCCTCTTCTCCAGGCTGAACACCCCCAGCTCCCTCAGCCTCTCCTCATGGCACTTGTGCTCCAGACAATCAGTGTGTTTGTACCACTGCAAGGCTATGGCATGTTTTTGATGACCTGAGAAATATCTTTTATGGTTTATTTCATTTCCTTGATTTTCTTTGATCATTTTCTATATTTCATTTTTCATTTCATTCAATTTATTTTTTTACAATTTTATGTTATAATTTTAATGTCCATTATATTTTATTTCATAGATTTTATTATTTTAATT
>NW_008651977.1:0-1121 GCF_000695815.1 Acanthisitta chloris
CCAGCAGATCCACACCCCCCCCAACTTGGTGTCATTTGCAAACTTGCAGATGGTGCACTCAATCCCCTCATCCATATCATCAACAAAGATATTAAAGAGCACTGGGCCCAGCACTGACCCCTGGGGAACATCACTAGTGACCAGCCACCAACTGGATGCAGCACCATTCACCACCGCTCTCTGGGCCATCCTGCCAGTTCTTAACCCAGCAGAGAGTGTCCCTGTCCAAGTGCTTTTGCTCCTGCTAAGAGATGAAGTCCATCTGACTCTAGCAGGCTTGGTAACACAGATGTGTTACATTGTAAACCAGTGTAAACATTGGTTTACAATATTTAGTACGTGAGTGATTATTCCAACTTACATGTATAAGAGAGCAAATGACTATATGAACAGTCTTTCCTGTGGCTATATTTTCATCTGGTAAATATATCCTCATGTTAAGGACTTGATAGAATACATAAGGCACAGAGCATGGTACGTGTTAAGTTGCTCTTGGGTGGTCTAATAGATGATTTGTACAGCTCAAAGACCCTTAGTGAAGATGCAATATAGGATTCTTCCATAACCATTTACATTCCCTTTTTTTTTTGCAGCAACTTCAAATGCATACATTAGGCATTTCTTCCCTCTTGTCTTTTTTGATCCCCTTGAAGACAAACTTCGGAATGCGCTGCCCTGGGAGGTGGTGAATTCACCATCCCTGGAGGTTTTCAAGCTGAGACTGGATGTGGCACTTAGTGCCATGGTCTAGTACCCATGGTAGGGTTGGACTTGATGATCTTGGAGGTTGTTTCCACGATTCTATGATTTACTATGATGTCAAAATACAGTCCACTTATTCATTAGGTACCGATCTTATTTACAGAAGCCTTATTTATTGTAGTGAGAAAGAGAATGTTCCCAAAGAACGGTCATGGAAGGAAAGGAAAAAACAAACATGAATAGTAGGTTTCAAAATGCATCATAGGCTCTTTTATCCCACCAATGCTTTTGTACAGCTGGGGAAATTAAGAAGATACTGTAGAAAAGAAAATCTGAGAAGTCCTGCAAAATTCAGTGTTATTGTTTTAGGGCTTTCTGAGCAGGCAAGTTCTGCAGTCCTTTTGAAGCTCAATTTAAAT
>NW_008651977.1:1136-2506 GCF_000695815.1 Acanthisitta chloris
AATCCTCATTGGAAATGGAAGTTTCAGGGGGACTGGATGTAGAGTGAAGATAATGAGACCTTTTTTGCCTTGATCTAGCCAGGGAAGATTCTGCATACAATTTTGAATGAGTTCCTATTTCAACCGTATCTAAGATAAAGTCCTCCCCAAATTCTCATTTGTAAAAACAGTCTGGAATTTCATGGGGGAAAGAACCCCAGAAGTTCAAGACCAAAATAAAAGAAACAAAGAAACTGTAACACCCTTTAGAGCAGTACTTATATGCTTTCGCTTAGACAGTCTTTCCTTTGAGGATCTCAGAGCACTGTAGCCATGAGTCAAACTTCACTATGACTATGCAAAATGCTTTGGATCATTTCTAGAAAAAACAGTGTTCAAAGCCAGGTTGGATGAAGCCTTGAGCAACCTGATCTAGTGAGGAGGTGTCCCTGCCCAGCTCAAGGGTTTGGGACTGGATGATCTCTAAGGTCCATTCCAACCCTTAAATTCTATGATTCGATGAGAGAGCAGGAGCTAGAGAGAAAGATCAGTTATCAAGTGAAAATTGACTTAGACTGGAAACTGTGTGGTTAGAGTGGAGCTGAGACTATTAGTGGCAGAAATTAAATACACGCATCAAGCAGATGTGCAATAGAAAACACTAATAAAGAGAAGGATCTCAATGAAGTCATCCAGAATAGAAATTGTGTTTATTAGATTCTAAAGTGAAATAACTGAGAAAATTACCATAAATATAAGTTAGAATAATATTTGCCAGAAGACAAATATTACTGAATATTCAAACATATCTTTGAATGCATGTTACAAATATATTTATGTAAATATATCCACACTAGTAAAGCACTCCAATTGTAAAGGTAACTATCAGCCAGCCCAAAATTTAAGAGAGTTAAGCAGCTTTCATTTCCCTGTTAATAAGAGAGAGTTTGGATGCCATACTGAATACATTCATGGCAGCTGTAAGGATCTCAAAAAAAGGAAATGCTGTCATTTTTTCTTATACAAATACATTGGGTTATGATTAGAGTACATCAATTAGATAACCTCACAACTTAAAAAGTTATCAGTTAGATAACCTCAGAGTTTTTTGATTTTTTTGGCTCTACATTGTCAATATTTTCTCATTCTATAGTTTATAAAACAGTTATAATTACAAAATATTTCACACGTTTTCAAAAACTGAAAGTAAAATTATACTATCCATGTTTTTCACCTTTTAGATAATTTGTAACCAGCTATTTTGATGCTGTGTCCTGGGTTGCAGTGTGGGGAGTATCCAATGGTATGTATTCTATTATCATCTCCACAAGCTGTTAAAGCAGGTAGGGCAGTGATCCTTTGTTCCTCCCTCAGGGGCTGTCTCTGATTAA
>NW_008651977.1:2769-10879 GCF_000695815.1 Acanthisitta chloris
GACTGCAGCCACCATTTAATCGGACTACTACTACACCCTGACTGACAGGGTGTCAGGTTACTTTCTGACTCTGTCAGGTTATTTTTTTGTACTGCTGCATTTGTGTTGTTCTGTTGTGTTGTTCATATTAAATTGTACTTCTGACTCAGAGTCTCTCACCGGTTTGCTTTTCAAACCAGCACAAATTTTGGCGCCCAACGTGGGGCACAAATACTGAGAAAAAGTCAGAATTACAATTTTTTTTTTTGTAGTGTGAAAGCCACCTATTTCACTATGACGCTAAAAATGCTTACATGGTTCTGCTACCTAAGTCTCTCTATTTTCCCGCAGCTGGGGGGGAACTACCTGCTGGCTGTAATACTCGTGTATAGGCCTAATAATTGTATGAGAACTGCTTTATTGGTATAATATGTCTATTGCATGTTAACCTCTGAGGTAATGAACATTATTTGGGGTATATACTCAATTGCAGTTGCTGGTCCTAGTCTAGGCATCTACTTCTGGAGCCTCATCAATGACACCCAGTCCCTGGGGGAGGAGTAAGGGATGGTTTTTTCCAGCCTTTCAGGCCTGGCACAGCAATTTTTGCAAATACGGAGTTCTCCCTGAATGTCAAGGAGGGCATTTGTACTGTTGCATTTGTGTTGTTTTGTTGTGTTGTTCATATTAAATTGTACTTCTGATTCAGAATCTCTCACCGGTTTGCTTTTCAAACCAGCACATGCTGATAATAAAACTTCTCCAACAATTAATGCAGTATATCTACATGAATCTGAATTTATACACACATACGTAATTCACATTATGTAATTCCTGCATAAGACAATATAAATTTTCTTATCCTAGAAGCTTCTAAATCATGACGAAATTTTCTGTGCTGCAAACTGCTCTTGGCTAAAACATTTTTATTCAAATGCATGAGCTGAAAATTGTTTCACTCTTTGACCTGTGAGCCAAGTTCCCCAAAGCTGGATGCAAATTCAAATGGCTGGGTTATAAATATCTCGGAAACTAGGTTTGTAATGGAAACACAACCAGATCCTTCACTAGAGCAGTACTCCTGGGGGCTCTTAGGGCAGTTT
This sequence comes from Acanthisitta chloris, assembly GCF_000695815.1. Taxonomy (NCBI): domain Eukaryota; kingdom Metazoa; phylum Chordata; class Aves; order Passeriformes; family Acanthisittidae; genus Acanthisitta; species Acanthisitta chloris. The sequence goes on from NW_008651977.1 coordinate 3,852, forward strand.
ACAGAGCTGTGAGTGCCAAGCTATAAGTTAATGAGGAGAAGCAATTGACTAATAAAGCACCCCCAAACAAGAAGAGAGCATTAAAGAATGCTGGAGCTGAAAATTCCTGTTGGGGTTTCCATTAACTGTGCCTCTGCATACAACTTCTTTGTTTCCCATTCTGCTTCAGAAACCACTGCCTTAGCTTCCTATAGTTTCATGTCCTGAATTCAGTAAGCACATTTTCATAAAGGACATATGTGAAAACTAAAGTTAGAAGCCAGTTGCAAAAAACCCCAATTTACTATTCTCATCAATCTCAGCCTTTCCTCTTTTCTCCTTATTATTACATGACTGGGAATGTACCATAGCATGACAGCAAGATAAAATTAGAAATGAGTCCATTTGACTTTTGTGTCTTTTCACATCAATTTACTCCTGTAGGTTTTATTGTTGTTTGAACATAGCACAGAGTACAGGTGTCTATGACAGGCAATCAAGGCTTGAGAAAAAAGCACGTAAAGACATGGTTTCGTTAATGTTAGGATACAGAGGCAATGTGGACAAGGGAGACAATTGCCATCATTCCAGTGATACAAATGTATCACTAAGGAAATTTAATGCATGCTATGACTGTCATTATACAGCCAACACTCACTGTAGGAGAGATAACAGAAATGCTCTTCTCAGTTGAGAGATGATTGGTGACAGCTCAAACTGATCAGGTTTTTCTTTTCCAGCTAGAAGTCATTGCACTTCATTTTGGAAAAAGATATTTAAAAGATTTAGACTGAGTGAAACTCACTGGCAAATAATGGTGCTGCAGGTAGATGTGTGCACCTCTGAACTCACCCTGATTACTTTCTGCTGGGACATATGTGCTGCAGGAAGTGCTAAATGCATCCCATGTCTTGGCTTGAGACCTATGCATCAAGAACAAGTCTAATGACAAATTATCCCCCTCAATAATATTTTTTCCCATTTTTGTTGGCTGTCCACATTCTCTTTACAGAACTGCATGCACACACTTCTTAGCAAGAGCAATAAAGAGATAATTTGGACAAGATGCATGCTTCATAAAAAGATACATATAGTTTTCATGTGTCTGGCTTAAATTAGCGAGTGGTTTCAGAATGTGAAATAATTCGTTGTGTATGACTTCAACCCCTCTCAAATACTATGATGTCAAATGCAGTAGCATAATGAACCTTCTTAAAATTAGTAATCCTCTATCTTGTGTTTTCTACCTGTCATCATTGCTGGAGGATTACTGCAAGTTTGGTTTTCTGTCTCCACATCACCTTCTCTAGCAGTGAACTGTAATAAGTGGCAGGTAAAGCTAATATGAGAATGGCTATGCTGTTCTACAGTGTTGCTCTAGACTGCAACAAACACTCGAGTCTTCAGAGTGAGGGAACTGAAATCCTCTTTGATGAAATCGGGTTGTGCTGGAATGAATTTGTTTTCACCAGTCTGGGCCAAGACACAGTTGTGGCCTCTTTTCTTGTACACAGGGAATGAAAAGTGGAAATACAGAAATAAAGCAACATATATTTCTCAATTTTGTTTGATCAAATCCCACTCTAGTCCACAGATAAGAATGTGTCAGCAGTTTTTAGCCATAAAAATATGGACAACAGGTTAACTACTAAAATTTATCCCTGCTATAAAAATGATGAGACACTGGCACAGGTTGCCCAGGGACATGGTGGCTGCCCCGACCCTGGCAGTGTTCAAGGCCAGGTTGGATGAGCCTTGAGCAACCTGATCTAGTGAGGAGGTGTCCCTGCCCAGGGCAGGGGGCTGGGACTAGATGATCTGTAAGGTCCATTCCAACCCTTAAATTCTATGATTTTATGAACTTCACTGGTGCTGCCAGTTTTGGTGCCTGTTGTGTGTCCGCATGGGACAGAAATGATGAGAAACCCACTGAGTTGGTCTTTCATCAGTGTGGCTGCTCCCGTTATACATTACACTGGAGGACTTGCTGCTGCAGATGGAGGTTGTGCCATGGTTGCAACATCTACTTGTCTCCCCACTGCTGTTAGCAAGGATGCTCATACAGCAGGAGACAGGATATCTTACACTCCTGTGTGTGTCCTCTCTCTAGTGCAAAGATGGTTCTATGCTTCTGGTACATAAAGTGCTGGATGGGATACAGCATGCAGAACTCCTTGAGATAAAGAGTTTGACTTAATTCAAACATCATTTTTTATACTACCATGTCTATACGAAGTCTAAAAGACCAAGACACAAGAGCCATAGATGTTACAGATTCCTTTGATTTGCAATCCTACAGTTGTTTGTATAATGGTGAGGAGACATGGCATGTGAGCTGAGCTCTTCAGACACAGCGTGTTCACAGGCTCACTCTATATACTTCACATGCTGCAGAATTGCAGTGTAGGAAAAGAAAAAAAAAGAGAAAATTACACATTTAAACTAAATAAAATTCAGAACCTGTAATATGTCGGGTCACAGAAAGCATCTACACATTTAAATAGGACTGCTGCTTTGGAAACCAAGTAGCTCTGAAGTACATCTACATGTTGGCTCTTGACTACATGCAGCTCCATTAGGTAATGTTTTAAAAATAAAGCCACTTAATGATGAATGTTCATAAATGAAAAATGCACATTCCCCATAAAATGCCTGTCAAACAGCAGTGCCCACCTATTTTTAGCACAAAGAAGAAAAAAAATCACATTAATCCACATTGTTGTGAAACTCCTGGTCTGCCCTTGAGAGTCCTTCCTAGGATTTTAAATAATGAGTCTTACAACCTCCTTTTTTTATAAGTTCTTAATTTCTTAACAGGGAGCTAAACAGTAGAGGACCAACAAATGCAGAATGTCTTTGGTTTGAGGTGTTTCAATAACAGCAAAGAATTTCTTCATCTGGAGCTGTGGGACTAACTGTTAAGAGTTCTTAATTCCCTTAAGGAAATGTAAGTGTTGGATTGACAAAGATTTGCTGATTATAGAGCCAAAATTTCTGCAGTGACAGACCAGGCAGAAGGATTCTCAGTGAGGGACCACTGTTATTAAATACACTGTCACAGAAAATTAGGCCAAAAGCAGATCACACTTAAAGAGGCTGCACAGCAAGGCACACCCTTTTAAATTAGACTGTCCTCCTGCACTTCACAGAGTTTGTTCTGTGCTGGAGTTTAATTTAATTCAACACCACTCTTGCTGTAGTCAACCTTTTGGCTTCCACCATCTTTTCTCCCATGTTTTGCATCTTATGGAGACTATTTTTAAAGTTAATTAGCTTATCCAAAATAAAGCAGAAAAATATGCAAGTCCCAAACTATCATTTAAGAAAACTATTATGTGAAATAAACTACACAGTGGTAGCAGTTAATTTTCTTCTATAGTTACTGTTTTTCTAAGAAGAAAAGGATTCACAAGAAAATTACTTTGAAATCTTTACTTATATGTCTCTTGAAATTCTTTTTTTCCCCTCTTAAAATGAAGGAGTAAATATGGATTAGGAATCAAATGGTTCTTGTCAAATTATATAAATGGTCTGCAATGCACTAAGAAACATTTCAGTGGAGATGAGTGATAAGTATTAAATCAAAATATGCATAATCAACTGCACATAATTATAGGAAGAATACTGATGTGGCAGGCAGTAACCCTGCAAAAAAAAGAACCTGATGGTTTGCTCAACACGAGTGAAATAACCAAGAGTTACAGCTGGAATTAGACAAGTTTCATGCTGAAGCACACAAATTGGAGTGTCATACATCTGAAACACGAAGCAACCCTCCCATTTTACTCCTCACCAGTGAAATCCATGCCCAGTATGAGACTCTGCTTTCTAGGAAAAACATGAAACCAACATAGAGAGCAAGGAAAAAAACATCAGGGATTTAGAAGCATGTTCCACGTGAAAATATAGGTTTGGCTTTTCTTAGGACTGAGATGCCCACTGGCTATCTTCAAGTAGACATCAGGCATGTAGAAAATGATCTGTTTTTCACAGCCTCACTCAGCAGAACCAAAAATAGCAAGCTTAAACTGGGTTATTGAACATGTGGTTAAACATCAGGAAAAAGCTTTCTCACTCTAGACACTGCATCATTTATTTTACAATTAAGTAGGTGTTACAGGCCTGAGTGTTGGGCTCACTCAAGGCTGCTTGGGCCTGATCAGGGAGGATGCTGATCCTTCAGCTGCCGAGGAATGCATCCCTGTGGCAGCTTTGCACCCACCTTTTCTCCAGCCCAGATCCTTTGCACCCATCCTGGGAAGAGGCAAATTAAAAAATGCTGCTGCACATAGGCAGGGAAGAACCTTGAAAGCATCTCCTGTAGGGTTGGGTAGAATTATCCTCCATTTCATCTGTGACCTCTAACTGCAAATTATTATCTTTATTGCTGCTTAATGTGTAGCTTTTTTTTTTATTTTCATGTGATGAAACAGGCTCTGTATAGCAGCTGTGAGTTCAACTGGGCAAATCCCTATGAGTTGCATCACTCTGTGCAACTTCTGTGCCTGAGATTTGTGCTGCAATCTTTCTGTACTTTTGAATACCTTGGATGCTGCTGGGCTAATTTACATCAAGTTTTTTGCTTGGAACTAATTTTGGAAGGCTGAAAAATGCCCAGGAAATACAGTTGACTTTCATTTCCAGGTAGTCTGTTTACATATGTTTATTAATCAGTTTATAAAAATACAAAGACAAGAACAAAACATTTCTGTATCTTTTCAAATTCACCTGCTGTTTACAGAGGAAATTCCTGATGTTCTAGGAAATGTCTTGTCAAGCGACAGCCTTGTGTGACTTATTAAGCAGCAAATATACAAGTTTCTTCAAATGCTTTAGATTTTCTTTTTTTTCTGGCAAATACTTGCACTATTCTCATTTCAAAACCCCCTAGGAAAAGTATAGATTTGCAAAAATTTGCAAGTTTTGGAAAAGATTAGATCAACATTTTGATTAGAAACGAAACAAAATAGGATGGTAGGACCTCTTTTTGTGCTTTCTAGAAATCAAAATGAAGGAAAGGGAATTAAGTTTGTTCTTTTTTTATTTTTTTAAGCAGAAGACATTTTCACAGTCAGCAACTGATTTTGGGGACACTGAGGACCTGATTTCTAAAAAGATTTTTAAGATTTTTGATGCTCATATAATTTAGAAGAGTTATTAATATCTGGTTTGGAGAAGAGAAATAGGAAGTCCATGAAAAGAATGTGGAGTTGTGATCTGAAGTGTACACAAATCCAAATTCAGTATAGCACACTTGGAATGATTTCTCTGTATGCCATAAAGATATGATTCAGCTTCCTTAAATATGGGCATTTGCAAACTTGATGTCTGCATCTGAGGTGAGCTCTTTCTGGAAGGAATAGACACATCTGTAGAGAAATTCATCTGTCCTATGGTAGCCACCTACTTTCAGAGTTAATACTCCTCTTTTTTTGAAGATGTTTGTTAGCTGTGGAAATTAATAGTGCTTGGTTTTTTCCATTGAGTATGAAACGAGTCTAGACAGCTGCACAGATCATAGTGTCTCCACTGCAGAAATGTGAAGTGTTGAAGGTGAAACTTACCCAGGACAATACAGGTGATCAAACCTGTAGAATTCTGATGTGACCTAGATCACAGCTTTATTATATTCCAGGTAGACACCCTGGCAAATCATGCATTCCTCCCCAAGAGCTGAGCTGGTTGTGCAATAAAATGGTGGTGACTGTATCCAAACGACGTCAACTGAATTCTATTTACACCCACAGTTGCGAAGCTAAAATAGCCCAGTGGAAAAGAAACTGAGCACTGGACTCACAATGAGATTGCAAGCTGTAAAATGAACACTTAGCATTAGATAGCACTTGACAAGCTCTCTGTGCAGGGCAAAGCAACAAAGACCACTCAGGACAAGCAGTTTCAGAATTTTGAAGCTCACTGGGTAAATATTCTGCTTATTCAGTGCCTGCTAACACAGAGATAATTGCCAGTAGCTGGAATGAGTTGAGGAGTTACAGTAGATAATTCAATGTGCTATACAAATATATGTGTTCTTCTATTATTCATACCATGACATTTGTTGGTTGTCTCAGGAGTACCAAGTGAGGCTCCTATGGTTCATGAATTACTTGAATTATGCATGGTTATGGGTAGGCATTCACCATGTACAAACTGGTTTTGAATCATGCATTTCCTGGGGGCAATATTTCTCATGGTAACTAGCAAACTTTTAGGTCTTTCAGAGCCTGCTGTGTATTAGTAATTACTACTTGTGGCAGTGATCCTGGCATGCATCCCTTCTGGTAAACGTGGGAGATAATGAATGTATACATGTTGATAGATGGGAATCAGCATTTGTATTTATTCACATTCCAAAAGCTATCTACCTCACTTGGAATTTAAATTATGACATCAAACTGCTAAACAGCTATGTGCTGTCCAATTGTCACTATAAATAGCAGCCCACAAGAGGGAGGTGGCAGTAGATCACATTATTTTTTTTCACATTTGGAACTGTACAGTCATTTCCCAGCTAACAATCCTGCTTTGGGAAGATAACTCACATTCTCAGCTTTAGGCTTTTGTTTCTAGGTACCTCTTTAGTATGATTTTAGTTGTTCATTTTTATGAACAATACTGCCTATCTATCAGGGAAATGCACATGAAAATGTATAAATACAGCATTTGCTCAGAGATACAGCAGAATGGCTCTACCGTAGAATCACAGAATCATAGAATCAACCTGGTTGGAAAAGACCTCCAAGATCATCAAGTCCAACCCTACCGTGGTCACTAGACCATGGCACTAAGTGCCACATCCAGTCTCAGCTTGAAAACCTCCAGGGATGGGGAATCCACCACCTCCCTGGGCAGCACATTCCAATGCCTGAGCACTCTCTCCCTAAAAGATCTCTTCCTAATCTCCAACCTAACCCTCCCCTGGCAGAGCTTGAGTCTGTGCCCTCTTGTCCTGCTGCTGGTTGCCTGGGAGAAGAGACCAACCCCCACCTGACTCCAACCTCCTGTCAGGGAGTTGCAGAGGGTGAGAAGGTCTCCCCTGAGCCTCCTCT
>NW_008651977.1:11065-12573 GCF_000695815.1 Acanthisitta chloris
TCTAGTGAGGAGGTGTCCCTGCCCAGGGCAGGGGCTGGGACTAGATGATTTGTAAGGTCCATTCCAACCCCTAGATTCTATGATTCTATGATTCTCTTAAGACACAAAAGTGCTTTAAAAATACGTTGTTAAGTTTTCTCTGGGAAGATATTTAAAGCACATAAAGATAAAGGAACATACCACAACTTGTTGGCAATAGGTATATAAACTTGCTTTATTTGATAGTCATTGTGATAGGAGGAAAACTACTCTCTGTTGTAAGATAGTTCTCTAATCTGTGTAAAAGCAAATAACTATTGAGGCCACCCTAGGAAAAAAAAAGTCATAGAATCTCAGCTTGTAGACTTTCTGTGTGTTAAATTTGAAGGCTCTGAATTTTATGACCATTGAAAGCATTTTGAACACTCTCTACATTTGCATTTGCAGTTCCAGGTTTCAATAATTGCACAATCTTCACTCTACTCCTTGTAGTTTTTTCCATTGGTTATGTGTATCTGGAAGGAAGACCAAGTATCTCAGAGCCATTATCTGAAGCTGTGTATGCTCATTTTCTTTAAGTTCTTGAAATTTTCTGAGTTTGGTGACATTAAGAGGAGCTGTTTGTCCATTCGAAGGCATTTGCAACAGCAAGTTTATTTAAAAATTATTTTCATTTATATTCCTTTAGCCTAAATTTTTATGGGTCTCATCTATTTAGTTTGCAAAGGTATATCCCGACAGAAATGTTCAGCAATAAATAAGTAAAAGTGTATTTTACTGGAATGTGCTTCTGCCGGTTGGTTATGAGGAAATATGTTTTATGGTTATTTTTTATTTATGACTTCAAGGTTTATATCTCTTCTTATTTATTTTTTTTTTTAGTTTATATCACTTTTTATTAACAGGGAAAGAAGTCAGTACCACTACTTGCAAGTGCATTGGAGGAGCATTTTCCAAAATCACTGTAAGCAAATAGAAACCAAACCGTAAAATCTATTTCAAATTACCGAAAAAAAATTTAGATATAAGACACATATGTATACATGGCAGGCTTTAAAAAGAAGCAAGGTCTAAACCCAAGTGAAAATCCATCATCTCAACTTCTTATAGACCTTACCTTGACAAACTTGAGAGGTGGGTCAATACAAACCTCATGAGGTTCAACAAAATGAAGTGCAAGGTCCTACATCTGGGCCATGGCAATCCCAGACACAAACACAAGTTGGGTGCGGAAGCAATTGAGAGCAGCAACAAGGAGAAAGACTTGGGCATGATGGTTGACAGGAAACTCACCATGACCTGGCAGTGTGAGCTCACAGTCCGGAAACCAACCCAACCCTGGACTACATCCACAGGAGTGTGGGCAGCAGGTCAAGGGAGGTGATTGTTCCCCTCTGCTCTGCTCTCATGAGATCCACCTGGAATACTGCACACAGTTCTGGTGTCCTCAACATGAGAAGGACATGGAACTGTTGGAGCAAGTCCAGAGGAGGCCACAAAGTTGCTAAGAACACTGGAGCATCTCCCCT
>NW_008651977.1:12841-22818 GCF_000695815.1 Acanthisitta chloris
CAGCCAGGTTGGCTGAACACTTGAGCAACCTGCTCTGGTGGGAGGTGTCCCTGCCCAGGGCAGGGGTTGGGAATAGCTGATGTCTAAGGTCCATTCCAACCCCAAAAAATTCTATGATTCTACTCAGCTGGCTATCACTTCCACACTTTCTACCTACATGTTGTAAAGACTTCATGTAGGAAAATAAGGAAGATGTCTTCCAAAACTAAAATTTAAACTCTTCTCTGCTATAGTTAGCAGCAAATCACATTAATTCCTCTACTATTCATTGTGATAATGATATTAATCAAGCTGCTCCCTGGACACTCATGTAGATGTAATATGTAATTCTGTGGAAGCTCCTTTCCAATTTAGCATGAATTAATGTTCACTTATTGCAAAGTGTTACGGGAAAAAAATATATTTGTGGACTTTACATAAGGATCATATTCTTCCCCTGTGAAAGAAGCTGAGCAGATAAAGTACAAGCTAGAATGGAATTCAGGTGTAATGAGTAAATTCTGCTGTATGTATAGTGCACTTAAAAATCTCACACTTTAAAAATGCAGGGCACTCTCAGCTGTTATATTTTCAATAGCTTAATCAAGAAAATGTTGAGAAACACTGGCATTGTGGTTAGGATTAATGGAGTGTCCTCATTAAATTTAATAAACCTGTGTAACCAAAATAATAATAACACTTCACATATGTATTGCATTGCTCCTTTTAGCAAGGATCTCCAAGTCTGTTGTGAGCATTCATGAATTGAACATCTCCGTGGAGTGGCTCTCCTCTTCCTCCTGTAGGTGATACTTTCTCCTTGGAAGAGGGTCCTAGAGGAGCACACCTGGCTCCAGGTAGATGTGTGTGTGTCCCTGCTGCTTGCAGCTCCACTGACCACAGATTTGTTGAGTCATTTCATTCAGTAATTTCCTAAAGCCTTAGTGCTATGAATCAGGCCTCTTTTCTACCATGGCATTTTTAGTTTCAAAAACTGACAACAACATTTGTCTACATCTTGGAAGTTTACACTCCTCTAGGTTTTCAGCAGTACCTTTATCCTGATAGTTGCTTCATATTTTTAGCTGTATTGCAGAAAAATGTATGCTGCTCAAACTCTGCTTTGCTTCACTGGGACAGTTTGCTAGAGAAGCCATGAAATCAATAGTCCTGGAATGCTCAATTTAGAAAAAGGCTACTTATTTTTGCTGAATTTTCAGTGACTTGGTGACCTCACTGACCTGTGGCCTGTGGCCTGTTTCATCAGAGCAGCCAATTAGGAACTGCTCTGAGTTTTTGACAGTTTTTCAGCTGTTCTGCAACAATAGCAATTGTTACCTCTGCATAAAACCTAAGTCAGGCACAGGTCTAGAAGCTTACTTTATGTGGTGGAAACTGGCCACTTATTTTTCAAGCATACTTCAGTTTCTCAACTACTACTGTGCTACTTTTAAACTCCCTCCTCATTTGTCAAGAGTCCAGCTCACTTCTGCTTTTTTCATTTTTGTCTAAAACCTGGAATGTTTTGAGACATTCCCTTTTCCACTCCCTCAGGCTAAGAGAATGACTGGGCACTTCTTCTCAACAGAAGGCTTTGCATGGCCAGGGAAGTGCAGATCTGCTGGGAGCTAATTAATCTATCATTTTCTCTCTGCACACTGTGTATGGTCCTTTGCTTGTTGCTGAAAATGTTACAGAAAATGAGTAGTAGGAAGAGAACGAGTTTCCTTTTTCTCCTTGAAGCTGTAGATTTTTGCTTCGTGTTGGCTGATGAGGACTAGAGTTATGTCCAAACCCTTATTTAGAAGGAAGTCCAATCATGTTTGCTATTCTATGCTGCTGTGGACAAAGAATATTATGAAACCTACCGTGACGTGCAACACTCTTCACCGCAAGACTGTCTCAGTTCCTGTTAGCTCCTTTGCTAATATGAACCCGTCTGCTCCTTTTCCACCTCTAGCTTTCCTTTTGTGCTTATTTGATTCTTTATTCTTGCTTGACACCTTCTGTCATTCAGCCTACCACTTAAATGCACATGCTCCTGCCCTTTTAACCTCACACAAAGAAGTTTTTTTACTATTAATTAGCTTTGCTGCCAAGCTCTACTACTCACAGTTCAGTAAAGAGAGATGTACCTAACAACGAAGACAGGAAAGGGTGGGAAGCTGGGAGGTCCAGCTCCAAGTTTTGATCCCAGGTCAAATATGTTTTCTCACTTAATTATGCTCTGTAAAGTCCTTTGAAATCACTGCATTAAAGGAGCTGTGCAAGTATAAGGCCCAGTTAATGATATTGAATTTGTAATCAGGCCATAAAAGAGAAACCCTTGAACCACAGCTATTTTGTTCCAGGCACCACAGTCTGTGGAGCTCTTCCTTTGAATTTTGCTCCATGCCAACCAGCGGTAATAGGTTCTCACAAAAAAACTCCTGCAGCTCAGTCTGCCCTGGCCAGGAGCCCATCAACCATTCCACAAACAAACATGTATTTCCCTCTGTATTTATTCCTTCCTTCTGTTTCATCCCACTGTGCAAGCAATTAGCTATTGAATCTTTAAGCTGATCTGGACCAGCCCACATGACTATTTTGCTCCTAATCAATTTATTCAGATCACATAGAGGGTTTTATCATATTTACAATATCGCCCTGGCCAGGAGCCCATCAACCATTCCACAAACAAACATGTATTTCCCTCTGTATTTATTCCTTCCTTCTGTTTCATCCCACTGTGCAAGCAATTAGCTATTGAATCTTTAAGCTGATCTGGACCAGCCCACATGACTATTTTGCTCCTAATCAATTTATTCAGATCACATAGAGGGTTTTATCATATTTACAATATCACAGCTCTTCGTGTAGGAGTTATAAATGGTAAGGAGTAATTTTAGGAGAAGAAAATCCAGTTGTGGGGTTTTTTTCTGGTTTTGTTGAGCTTCAGTATGTGTGGGTTCATTTCACCACTTAGGAGGAGAGATTTTCAGTCAGCAGAGTTCAGATCCACAATGGGAGCAGCAGAAATGCATAATTAAACAAGCAGCAAATAATTTTGGAAAAAAATGTAAGCAGACTTCTGCAAACTGCCTTTTTCCAAAAGCCTTTTCTTCTGGTTTGCCACTCTTCGTTAAGCCTTGGAGATGGACTTCACCCTGCAGTGTTTTCACTTCAAAGTTAGTTTATTTTTACAAGGGAAAAAACCACAGAAGACTCAGTGACTCAGGTCAGCCTGGATATTTGTGCAAGGTGACTCTTAAATAGCCTCACTGCTGTAGCCTGAAGTCCCCATGGGGTGTGCACACAGTTGGGTCTCCATGTTTCCTGGGCTCTGTGTCCCTTGTTGCATGTGATAGCAAATACCTTTGGATCCAGGCAACTATCCAGCTCCAGTCAAGATTTGACTGCAAATAAAATTAATAACTGTGGCCTGCAGTGAAAAAGGATAACAACACCTTCCCAACCAGTTTATTTCTGCTATTATCAGGATTTATTGACATAACTGTAGTATTAAGAAGCCCTGCTAAGGTTTCTGCATTGAGCTTCTCCCCCAATTCCTCCACCTTTGTCCCTGATATTTCTATTTCTGCCCCAGAAATTATAAGACTCAGAGCTGAGCATGTTTTACATGGTTTTAACTCCATACACAAGTGCCATAAAAAAGAGTGCTGTACACAGGCTGGGCACAAACAGCAGAGAGACTGTAGAATCAAATAACACACATAATACACTTAAAACTATCTTTTATGTATACATTGCAGGGTATGCAAGTGTTAATTTGAGATTGGCTTATAAGAAAAGTCTGAGTTCCTAAGACTTCTACATTAAGAAGCTTGATTTGTGCTATAGCTGCCACATACGACCTGCAACACATGCTTTGTTTCATTTCCAAGGAAAAAATTCTTCTCTTAGAGGTTCAGAAGCAAAATGCTTTCTTTACAGACACTTTCCCTCTAATTCAAGCCTTCTTTCTGCAGAGATACGCACAGAGTTCAAGTTTCAGAAAACCAGGCTGCACTAATGCCAGTGTTAATGCATTACCACACCTGGAAATTTTCTGTTCTTTTATCATTTTTGGATTTATTAATTCTTCATTGAATTATTGAATTCTTTGGAAGGGTAGAATGTGTCAGTTCCAGCAAACAGCACAGAGGAAATCTGTCATCCAGTATTTGCAAGGGTTGCAATCAAATACAAATAGAGTCATTACAGATTAAGTCCAATCTTGGAAATGCACAAATGACTGAATTTACATCTTTCAGGGTGAAATCTGTAAAGCTGCATGGCCTGTCATGACAAGATTCTTCATTATAACATAATGTATCTCACAATAGATGCATTGGACAATGATTAGTGTCTTTCTTCTGGTACTGAGAGCAAGATCCTCTTGGTGTAGCCATACTTGATCATGCCTTTTGATATGGGGATGTTGACTAACACTGCAGTGCCCAGACTGAGCTTCTGAGTAGTGGCCAGGCTCCTGAGGTGGATGTTGCTCTTGCATTTTTCCTGGAGGACATGGGCAGAAGTTCCAGAAGAGTGGCTATCTATCTCATTTTGCATTTTACCAGCTATTTGAGTTGCAGTAACATAGCCTGTCAATGCTGTCACTCACAAGACAAGTTCTGTTAATGAGTACTGTACCATCTTAGCAGATTTCTGAGCTCTATTTTTGATGATGTCAGGTTCAAAGGGAGGTCTAAGCTGCCTATAGAGAGATGCCTATAAATGGCATCTATTTCTCTGTGACTGTATATACCTTCCTGTATCAATTTTGAAAAAGGCTTCTTTATGATAAAGTTTTCTTCCAACTTTTTTCCACATTATTCCTCACACAGCTTGAAAACACATCTTTATTTAATACTGAGAGCTTTGGAAAGCTAGAAAAAAAATCAAGAATAAAAAATGGGAGCATGAATCTAAGGAGCAGAAGTTGGAAACAAATTGGTCAGAAGAGAGAGAGGAGCAAAATTTCCATAGTGTTGAAGAGAGGGAGAAAGAAAGGAGAGCTGGGGAGGACACCAGTTCTGATAAGCCAAATTTTCTTGGCTGAGGCTGTGCTGTTCTTCACTTTAAATTAAGTGTTCTTCACTTAAACTAAGCCCAGCTTGTCTTTAAAGTCCTAATTATTCTTGCTTAGCTGTTACAGCACTCTAGCCCAGCCCTGAGCCTCTTGTTGACTGCAGTTTGCTGCTTGCTCTCCATGCTTGTTTGCTGCAGCCCGAGGCTCTGCATTTTGTTGATATGCTGATGAGCCCTTTGACCTTCCTATCCTCATCACAGATGCTCGAACAACAGCTGTTATGCACAAAAGAGAGCTGAGAGATGTAGGGAGCTATGAAGTAGATGTGCTGGGGATTCTCCATAAAGCTTTGGGTGAATTGAGCCCTGTAGGGCACAGGTACTTACCACAGTGAGGCTGAGTCACCAAGAGAGGCTTCTGGAATCTATAGTTTTCACCTGGAGAGTGGAGTATACAGCAAAGAAACGACAAGTCTTAATGAATGGTTGCTTTGAGTATGGATTATACATTGCTAGCAATATGCCACTGTTTATAGCACATCATTAGCCCGCAAGAGCTGTAGCGATTGAACTTTTGTGTTTGTTTCAAAAGTGCCACAGTACAACATTTTAGTCTTTCTGCTGCAGTAACCACTGGTTGTTACAAATCCCTTCATGAATGCATTATGGAAAACTGGGGCAGAGTTCTTCACTAGCTAGCCAAGTGCATGCCTGCTGGGGCTTTGTACTAGGAAACAGTGAATAATGTTTTTAAAGCCAGGGTACAGTAGAAACCCATTTTATGCACATAAGCATGTTGCACAAGACTAATATTCATTGAAGTTCCCTGCTGGTAGGTGAAATTTATATCAGTTTGCAATGTAGAACTTATTTTTTCTTGAAATGGGTTCATTCCTGTATCATTTCACCTGTTAGTGTCCTCAAAATAACTTACCTCCATTAGTCTATTATTTTATTGAGTATTCATGTAAAAAGGTCTCATTGTCCTTTCCTCTATGGTCTGGTGCACAGAAAAGGCCTCTAAGGAGAGGCAGCACACGTGTAATTCTGCTCTGCTTTACTTACTGGTATTATTGCAGGCAGAAAATCCTCCTCTTTGACATCCTCTGACACCCTACGTGGCTATTAGTTGCAATATCTTTAGCAACACACCATTGACACTGGGACCACTCTAAAGGGATTGGGATCTTTGCATATTTTGCATAGTGAAAATGGTGAGGAGACCTGGTGGGTTTGAGGGGATGTCCCTGGAGCTGGGACCCAATCCATCTACCAAGTCCAGACACGATGGATTAGCTTGTCCCTCTACCTTTTGCTTCATTATGGAGGCAGGAGGTATTAATGACTGCAATTATGTATTCTCAGTTAATTTAATGCATGGCAATATAAGAGACCATAAATAATTATATTATCAGAGAAGTTTGCTAATTTTATTTGGTACTTAGGAATATAAGGTGCTGTTTAGAAAACTGATCATATGATAAAGCAATAAAATGCTCTATTGCTAAATTGCAGCTCAGTGAAAACCCTTGGAAAAATTAGTTGGCACAGTTATTTGTTTGGGCATTTAAGAACAAGGAGGAAACAGCACTATTTTAAAATTATGGCCTATAAAACATGTAGGAAGCTGGATGATAGAAAAAAGTAGAGGAATTTGGTGCTTTGTGCTTTTTACATCCTTGGGCCAGTCTAAAATTGTGTGCAGATTTCTCGCAAGCAACATTCACAGAGGATATTGTTGCTCCTACTTTTCACCACTCCATGGGGTTTTTCTCCTCCTGTCCAGCTAAGAAAAGAAAGAAAATTACAAGATTATTTTTGTAAGAGAAGCGAACAAATAAATAGAAACTCAGGCATTGTCTTGTGGAAAAGAAAAGCAGCAAAGCAAAGGGAATTGAAAAGTAGGAGGAAGAAAGAAGACTAAGGAAAAAGGATTCATATTTAACAAAGGAAGGGGGAGCAAAACCAAGAAGTCTGAAAACAAGTAACTCCAGAACAGCCTAGCTATCAATATTTAAATAACTGAGCTAATTATTTTATCACCTCAGTGTGTAAAGCTTAAAAATAGTTCTCCATTTGCATTACACATACCTATCCTCTCCCTTTTATGGGGAGCGATGGATGAAAACCCTGATGACTGATGCAGGTTTCATATTTTAAGCCTATGTTCCTAGCCACTAAATAAACAAACTAAATGATTAAGAGAATGAGTGTAGAAAAGCAGCTACAGTTGGGGCTACAGGCAAGTGAGGAGATAAGCAGCATTCCATTATCTTTGAAACTGTAACACAGATTTTAACTCTTTCATTATTTTTTTTCAAACCTCCTCTCCAAATCCACAATGATAAGAAAAATGAATAACAAGAAGCATAAAAATAAAACTGTGCTGCCCACCTGGAATAAAGTTAGGATCAGTAATGTATAGTAGAAATTATTTAGCACGTGAACGTGTAAATTGGAGAAACACTATTTAAGATGAAGGACCTAGAATACCTAATCTTTCCATTTGGGTATCTTAAACATTTATCTGTGTTTTGAATCAAGCAAAAACCATCTCACTGTGCACCTAGCTGAAGTCACCATCATATTAATTTAGTATAGCAACAAAATTCTATGCTGTATTTATTTAGAGAAAAATAGATGGTTATAAAAAGTTATATGGTCATCAGTAGTTAGGTCTGGAGCTGCAAGCTGCATTTTGACAACAACAACAATACATACCAAGTCAGTGAATAATACTCAGTAAGCAATTTAGCATAATCAAGCAATCTTTGAGACATACAACTAAATGTCTTCCCACGAATCATATGGAAAATGGTCATGTACCATCTAGACAACACCTTTACTTTGAATTTTGGATTTCAGCTGCTGACACTAAGGTTGCTGCTGGTGTTCCTATCAAGTTGATTCACTATAGGTACCTGAGTTTTCTCTCTTTACCTTGACTGTGTGGAGGAAGAGGGAGAACAGGAGAGTACAGAAGTCTCAAAATCAGGAGTGATGCTTTGTAAGGCCCTTATCAAGGAGTGTCCTGCATTGTACCCCAATTTATTGCACACTCATAATAGAAATGGACCATCTTGGAAATGCAAATTTGGCAGCACTTTCACTGGAAGAATTCATGGCTGCAGGGGGTGGATCATTAGCATAGAAATTTCCAGCATCAGTAGATCTGAGGATATTTTTAAGATTCATCTTTACTATCAGTAGAGGCAAAATGTTGGAGAACATAAAGACGTAGGATAGAGGACATCATCAGACTGGAAAGATGCTAAGATCCTAAGCCTCCATGTGCATGCCACCTGGATAGTGTCTTTTGTGTATTTTGTTTAAGATGCCACTTTTCACATTTCTTTAATAAGCTCTGGATTACTTAAAATCACATTTTTAAGCCAAACCCTTGAGTTTGCACAATTCTTATTGCTTTTTCAATGCAGGTATCATGGATAAATCAATATTATATTTTGCAATTAAAGAAGTGAATCTTTGCTTCTACCATTACAGTAACTGATAAACAATTTTGATGATCACAGGAAATAAGGAGAAATTGCAAAAAACCCCCAAACAATTTAGGGAAGGAGGAAGAAGAGAGATTGAGAAATTGAGACTTTGTTTTGCTGACAGGCAAGGGCTACTTGAAAAATCTGGGGTTCAGATGAAAAATCTGGATCAAAAAGATGATGTTCATTCAGGCGAACACAGAATAGTTCTCCACTATTTAAATCCATGTTATCCAAGTGCAATAAGATACATGAGCAGCTAAGCAGTGGCAGATGTCAATAACTTTTGCAAAACCCTCATGTTTTTGCTATTGACCACAAGTAGATATGCAGGACTCTTCTTCCATCACTCTTGCTAAAGGCAAATTTGAGTCAGGATTGCAGACAAAACTGGTTGCTGATTAACCCATTTGACCTGTCACCTCAGAGACTTGTGATATAAAATATTACTTGAGCTTTTCAAACAAATAACTGTAATTTTCATTAAATTGATTTTCGACCTCGCACTGCAATTATTCAATGTTAATTTATCTCAGCATAGGAGAACAGCAATCACATGTAAACTGAAGGATGCTGTAAAAAGATATGTGCACAGGAGAAAGACTGCATTTATTATGTTGGCTTGCATTTGCACAGTAGACAGACAAATAATGTTTCCTACTTCTGCAATGTAATTATCAAAAGCAACTAAATTCACAAGGAATACTCAGAGAAACACATGGAAGTCAGTGCTACGCAAAGCATAAAAATCCCTGTTTGAAAGCAATTCTATTTCTCTGGTTTTAGGACTGTTTTTTATTATTTATTACAAGGCCCAGGAGCGTGCTTGGAATTTTACAGAGCAACAAGCAGTAACAGGTCCCAGCCCTGAGCAGCATACAACCCATGGAGAATGAAGAAAACAAAAAAGCACAGGAGGCCAAATTTTGTTCTTTGCCCAAAACAGCAGCAGTTTAACAACAGTGTTGCTCAAATTCTGTCCTTGATATGCGATCCATGATTTTGGATTAAAAATTTTTGTTAACCATTCGTCATCATCGGGGTTGTCTTACTGAACTGAATATGTGTCTATTATGCTGATTGTGAGGTATATTAATCACAACTCCTATCACTGTTATTGCTATCCAGGACATAAAAATCTGTATTGCAGTGTTGAATAGGAAAGGACTTTTTTACATATTGAACCCAAACTATTGCAAAATGCACAGAGTGATCGTTTTCTTAATTAGGGTATAGAGGGAGTTTGGCTTCTGCAGAATAAACAGGAGAAAGAGGAGAAGATGGACAGCGACAGTCTTGAGTTTCTGTTCCTTCAAGTGCAGAAGAGTTACTTAAGAAGAACATTATTTACCTACTGAATAAAATGTAAGTTACTCCTTCAGACTCTGAGCCATCCTGACTTTATGTCATGTGTGACATAGTAGGTCACACTACAGAAAAAAAATATATTAAATATTTTGTCATTGAAAGAATTTGAAAAATAAA
>NW_008651978.1:0-1540 GCF_000695815.1 Acanthisitta chloris
AGAGGGGAGGGTTGGGTGGGGTGATGCCCACGCTGTGCCCCCCGCTCAGAACTCCACCTTGCAGGCAGGGAAGGTCTCATCCTGCATGGCCACGGTGCTGTTGCTGCCCAGCACTGTGATTCCCAGTTCCTGCTGCCTCTCGTGGGTCTCCTGGTACCACTCGTGCATCACCAGGGAGTCGAAGGTAGGGATCAAGGTCACCTGTGGAGACAATCCCACACTTTGTCAGGGACACCCCAGCACTGGGAGAGACACCCCCATGCCTTGTTACCCTTCTCCTGAACTGGGAAGGAGCTGATCCCACTCCTCTAGGGATCAAGGTCACCTGTGGAGACACCTCCCATACCTTGTTCCCACCACCACCACCAGGAAAGACACCCAGCACACCTTGTCATGCCCTTCCCAGTACTGGGAAGGGGCTGATCCCACCACTCCAGGGATCAATATCACTATGGAGAACCCACCACTTTGTCCCTCTGATCCAGCACCAGGAAGGGGCTGATCCCACCACTCCAGGGATCAATATCACTATGGAGAACCCACCACTTTGTCCCTCTGATCCGATCCAGCACAGGGGCTGATCCCACCACTCCAGGGATCAATGTCACCTGTGGAGACACCTCCACACTCTTCCCAGTTTGTCACCCTCCCAGCACCAGGAGGAAGCTGATCCCACCACTCCAGGGATCAGTATCACTATGGAGAACCCACCACCTTGTCCCTCTGATCCACCACCAGGAAGGGGCTGATCCTACTCCACAGATCAGTATCACTGTGGAGAATCCATCACCTTGGTCACCTGTGGAGACACCTCCACACTCTTCCCAGTTTGTCACCCTCCCAGCACCAGGAGGAAGCTGATCCCACCACTCCAGGGATCAGTATCACTATGGAGAACCCACCACCTTGTCCCTCTGATCCACCACCAGGAAGGGGCTGATCCTACTCCACAGATCAGTATCACTGTGGAGAATCCATCACCTTGTCCCTCTGATCCAGCACCAGGAAGGGGCTGATCCCACCACTCCAGGGATCAGTGTCACTATGGAGAACCCACCACCTTGACCCCCTGACCCAGCACTAGGAAGGGGCTGATCCCACCACTCCAGGGATCAGTGTCACTATGGAGAACCCACCACCTTGACCCCCTGACCCAGCACTAGGAAGGGGCTGATCCCACCACTCCAGGGATCAATATCACTATGGAGAACCCACCACCAGGAAAGGGCTGATCCCACCACCCTAGCAATCCAGAGGACCTCACCTGGATATCAATACCCCACTGGTGCTTGCCACTGAGGAGGGCATCGAGGAGGGGGCGCAGCACCCCTTCTTTCAGGTGGTCATCCCCGCTGACCACGTAGCACAGGGACCGGATGCGCCGGAAGAACTCCTCATCCACAGTCCTGGCGCTCCAGGAGCCAGGCAGGTAGGCCAGGTCCACGTAGACAGGGGGTCCCGGGGGGGCTGCAGCCCGTGTGCCTGCAGGGTGGGGGACAGTGGTCACCAGCACTCCCTGAGCCCCCAAACCCACCCACTG
>NW_008651979.1:0-12095 GCF_000695815.1 Acanthisitta chloris
TAGGTTGCAACTTGAGCATTCAGGGTTGTAGTTTATTTCTTCTGATATTTACTTAAAATTTGCAATTAGATGAATGCACTGACAGTAGAAACCTTTGCTAGTTCTGTCCTCTGTACTTCAGTTCTTCACAAATCCCCAAAATACGAAAACAAATTCTAGTTCAAGGTACAACATCTGTACAATTAAAAGAATCTTTCCTGGTATTGAGAAGGTTTGTAATTTAACACTTGAATCAACTCTTAAAAAAACCCCAAAATTGAAAAGATGGGGCCAAAGTAAGTCAAGGGGTGCTTGCAAATATTTATGTCTGGTCAGAGAGCAAGACTGAGTTGAGTAGATGTGCAATTAAACATATAATTTCCTAGGTCTATTGTAGCAGTAAGAAATGATTGGTTACTCCCTTCTTCTTGAAACTTCTTTAGGGTACTGCTAGTGGAATTTCTGACATTGTCTTGAATCAAAAAGTGTGAATTTGCAGTGTCTGAAACGTTTTTCCAGATGATTGTCACTTAATTTCTCTTTTATTCTTGACTCTGAATTTTATTATCTTTTTCTCTGAAAATGCAAAAATTTCAATGGAAGCTAATGGAACTGCGTTGATATACAGATGATGTAAATGCAGTTTGAAATTAGGGTGTCTTCACTGTAGATCTTTGCTGAAGAGATAAAATTTAGTTTTAATTTATTTGATAATTCTCTTTCACTGTTAGAATTTGAATAAACAGTCTTTAATATGTGCTTCTTAGGCATAAGTACATTATTGCAATGTGCTCAGAATTCTAATAAGTTTTTCTAAGTTTTTTGTTATTTTGATAAAAAGATGGAGTACATAGTTATGATCTGTAGCATAAAATCTGAATCATCATTTAAGAATCCCACAAATGACTTTTAAATCTGCATATTGTGTTGAGCATTCAGCTGAAATGAATAAGTGAAATTAATTGTCATTGCTTGAAAAAATATTTGAACTTGTTTTCTCTGTGTAAGCAATATCTGCCTGGAAGCCACAGGGAAGTTGTTGATCAGCTGTTATCACCATTCTGCCCATTTTAACAGATGGTAGAAATGACCAAACTACAGATAGAGAAGGGTGAGCAAAAAAAAAAAATAGAGAAAATCATGTGAAAATCAACGGGAGGTCACTTCATAGCATGGAGTCTTTCTGTCTCAGCTGCCAGATGGAGAGAGGAAAGATACTGGCTCTGTACACTCACCTTCCTTCTTCATTATGATGCTTGCCATAAACTTTACAAAGTTCATTGTCACTACCCTATCCTCCTTCCCTCTACTCCACTTTTGGGTGTTTTTAGAAGTGCTAAATGTCTGACAGTTTGTTTTAGGCTCAAGAAATTTTTTATTCTTCCTTGTTGCTCCCAAAGTGTTGTAGAGGACTGGAGGACTTTTTTACCATTCTTTTCATCTTTCTTAGACCATCAAATAGGCAAAAATAATTTGAGGAATTGCACAATGGATGCTAGTGTTCAGGAGTGGTCAGGAGTTTCTTGCTTATTTGGAGTTAGTGCTGCCCTTCTTAGGTATAGGCAAAGATAAACAGACATGTTATGGCTTATAGAATAGACACCCTGCAGCCCTTGCATTAGATGTACTGGGAAAGAATTTAAAAGCTGTGGTATACCTTTTCAAATCAGTCTGATGTCTGTTCTATTGCCTAGGCTAAACAAAACTAGAGATCTATCTTTGTCTGTAGTTGTATAGATCTCCTTAGCAAAAATGGTGCTGAGTTTTAGCTCCTCTAGAATTCTTGCTGGCTTTGTTGTAAAAATGGATGATTCATTTTGTATTTAGTGTACATATCAGTTGAAAACAATACTCATTTCCCCAGAAACAAAACAGACATTTGAATTTCATGTTAGTGTCAATGAACGACTGTGCTTGTGCAAGATTATAAATAGCAGGATTGTGCTTTAATGTTTCTGTCTCTGTATCTGAGCTACTAATTGGTACTGACAGGAAAGTCTGGCACATTGATTTTTTAATTTTCTTTTCCCCCTAAGTTAGAACTTAAGGGTTTAGTCCTAAAGGCAGACAAAAAATGCCTATTATAGATAATGCCACACTGGTCCGAACAATACACACTCCAGAAGGCTGATCCCACTCAGACTATAGGGATGATAAGGCAAGAGACCAGCATAGTGGAGAAACATCCTCTTGGTCCAACTGAAATACAAGATGGAAATGCTTATGCTGTGAAAGCAGGGATTTTCATCCTGGGAAGAACATAGGAAAACTGCCTGAAAGTGTAGGGATGGGGTCAGGAAAGTTATGGCACAACTGGAAATAAATTGAGAGAAGTGAGGAATAGTAAGAAGAGAATCTGCAGTTACATCAGTCAGAAAAGAAAGATGAAATACATTCTACACTTTCGATAAATAGGACAGGGTATTTGGTACAACTGATATGGAGATGGCTGAGGTACTTCACTTTTTTGTTTTTGCCCCAGCAATTGCTCCTCCCCCCTCATGTGAGTCCCTGAATCTCAAGGCAGGGAGTGGGAGAATGAAGTCGTTGCTCCTCTCCCCTCATGTGAGTCCCTGAAGTTCAAGGCAGGGAGTGGGAGAATGAAGTCCCAACCATCATAGAAGAAGATCAAGTTCTAGACCATCTGAGGAACATGAAAATACACAAGTCATGGGATCCGATGAGATGCATCCTAGGGTCCTGAGGGAATTGGCTGATACAGTTTCCAATCCATTCTCTGTGGTACTTGAAAAGTCACAGGAGCCAGGTGAAGTCTCAGGTGACAGGGAAAAAGGGAAATATCATGTCCATTTAAAAAAAGGGTTAAAAAGGAGGATCCTGGGAACTACTGACCTGTCAGCCCCACTTCTATGCCTGGGAGGATCATGGAATAGATGGGGGGAAAATGTCCAGCTTTACCATGTCATTGTGAAGCCTCAGCTGTAGTACTGTGTCCTATTCTGGAGTCCCAGTACAAGAAAAACATGGAAGTGTTAGAGCATGTCCAGAAGAGGGCCACAAACATGATCAGATGCAACACCTCTCTTGTGAAGGAAGGCTAAGAGAGCTGAGGGTTTTCAGCCTGGAGATGACTCCAGGAAGACCTTATTGTGGTCTTTCAATACTTACAGGGGCTTTATCAGAAAGACGGAGACTTTTTACAAGGGCATGTATTTAGACTATAAGGAGAAATTGCTTTAAACTGAAAGAAAGCAGGTTTAGATTAGATATAGGGAAGAAATTCTTTACTATAGTGATACTCTGGAACAGGTTGCCTGGAGAAGTTGTGGATGTCCCATCACTGGAAGTGTTCAAGGCCAGGTTGGATGGGGGTTTGAGCAGCTTGGTTTAGTGGAAGATGTTCCTGTCCATGGCAATGGGGTTGGATCATCTGATCTTTAAAAGTCTCTTTGAACGCAAATCATTCTATGATTCCATGTTTCTGTGGTGTCTTCAAGTACCTGAACAGTCAACATCATATATCTGGAGAAAAATTACTACTGTGATGGACATACACTTAGCTCTAAAAGTGTGATGGCTTTGTATCATAAGCAGAAGGTGGCTAATGAAACTGCTTATCTCTCTGTCCAGGATGGTTGATTTCAGTAATTTCTACATAATGCTGAAACAGGCATATTTAGTATTTCTTCGGGATTTTTTTGGTTGTGGTTTGGTGCCTTTTTTTGGTGTTTTGTTGTTGTTGCTGTTGTTGTGTTTGTTTAACTCTTATTATTTCTTTACAGTTTTGTGGTGTCTTATGTAGTCCTGCCTGTCCTATACCAGTCCTAGCTAGTCCCATCTGTATTTAAACCATAAAATCTTTAGAGAACAAAGAATTCTTGGTTTGCATAAGAGCTTGGCTCTGTAGTCCCCATTCAGAGTATTTGAACTCTTCCAGGCCGTCAGCAAATTTATACTTACAATGTTTGTTTGAAGTGATGTTATATTATACCCAGTTAACTAGGAAACTTGGTCACAAATGTTATGTAGCATGTCCAAAAGTGCTGACCAGTTTTTATGCCTCACCTAAGAAGCTAAGAAGATGACTTCCCCCCCCCCCAGTTTTCTTAGCACTTTCTCTGAAGTTTAATTCAAAGCAAAGCTCCCACTGACTTCAGTTTTGACTATCAACACTTAGCCCAGCAAATTTAACTTCAGCTGTCTGAAACATGTAATCCTGTCTATTTGCAGTACACAGTACCTAAATGAGGTAGGGATCCTGTGGGAAATACGACGTGCTCATGTAACAAAAAACAAGCAGAACGGCTACATATGACAGGGTGATGTCTGGTACATTCTATCTTTACACCCTGCCATACTTGTGATGTATTTTTGTTTGACTGGAGGTGGGTGGTAGCTGGAGTAAGGTGGAGGATGTTTTTAATTAGGTGGAGATTTTATTAGATTTTTTTTTGCAGTAATTTCCTGTTAACTATTAATTTCCTGATCATCTTCTGACTGTGATTTTCAAGAGTACTTTACCTAGAGATGAATGTAAGTGATTGACATTGGAAAGCAGCCATTTGTTTGATGCTTCTTTTTAGGGAAGCTTTGTAATTCACTCTGCTTTTCAGGAGGTTTTGACAAGCTGCAAGACATGTTTTCTTTTTCCTCTTTCTGCTACTCATGTTTGCCCCTTTGCTGTATCTTCTGGGTGTGTTTTCCCCCCTCCCTCTTTATCTTGTTCTTTCCATATTTCAGAAAGCTGTTTCTTCTTTCCTTTCTTATTTACTAAAGGAAAATAAAGAAGTCTTTCTTATTTATTTTGTGCCAAGTTCCTTTATGGTCCTTAGCTCTGGAAGAAACATTTGTAAAGAAATGATTCAATATGAGTAGTGGATATAGGCTGTGTTAAGTGAAACATGTTGAGTCCCCAAAGCATTCAGCTGCTTAGACCTAGCAGATTTGACCATGTGTAGACTGCAAATGCAGAGATTTATAAAAGGCAGAGTTTATACATGTTTTCAGAAGAATGAGCAAAAAGCATATATGACATCTGGACAACATACTTGTCAGAAATGAAGTCAAGTCAGAAAAAAACCAACAAAAGACATAGCATATAACAAACATGAAATCGTTGTCTGAATGGTCAAACCCTATGTGCAGCTGCAACAAAGACAAAGAAATAGTTAAATGCTTAAATAGTAAGTCGCACATAAGGTTATCTATATAATAATTCCAGTTATCATAAGAGGAAAGAATTTCTTCTGAATAGAATTGTATTTGTTAGAAAAATAAAGATTAATTCTTTTCCATACAAAAGTCACACTTTGGAAATCATTGGTGCATGCTTTTTGTCTTTCAGTGACTCAGTCAATAGAGATGTTAAATTTAATTTGCATCATCATTCATGTGCCACCTGGGGTTAGCAGAATTCAGTCAACAAACGTGAGAGAATGGTGAAGGTTAAAGTTATTCTATGATAACAAATAAACAAAAAAGCTGTTATACTTCAGAGACATGATGTAAGACTAATACATAATTTTTATTTTGATGAAATCTGAGAGAAAGATTGGGTCTGCACAGATACTTCAGTAGGATTGGTCTCAAATAATTGAGAAATTATCAGTCATAAAGGATAGCTCTGGAAGAGATATTTTGTGCACTTAGGAGGACTAAATATTTAAGGTTTATTTCCTGGGATGCTTGGACAAAGAGCCCTATATTGATTGCCTTGGACTACCATTAATGCTATAAGACAATACAAATCAAATACTTTGAATAAACTGCATTGGTATTGATATTAAACTTCATTTAAATTGTAATGCGTTACAGAAAAAGCAGTGTTTGTGCTAATGTGAAGGTGGCTTGACCATTTGGTAAATATATAAGCCTTGAAGAGAACTGGATACCTTGCCAAGAAAATATTGGGAAGAGAAGGAGTAGTTTCTATATTTTCTTATCATTAATAGAGGAATTGAGTGCATTTTAGCAAATACTGATTCACCCTTGCACATATGAATTCAAGGCCTGTTATTCTCTCCTAATTCAAAAAATACCAATGGAACCATTTGCAGAGTTTGCCTGAACTAAGAGTCAGGAGAAATCATTAGATTCTCTTGACTTGATACTCTGTCCCAGTCCAATTAGACTTGGGAGTGTTCGATCGATTTCCCCAATGTGAATTAAGACTCAAACAAGGTCAAAACACCATTGGGGAGTGAGACTTTATTAATGGTCATGCAAGGGGGAGAGAAGGGGCAGTAGGAAAGTTACAAACAGCAAAGGGGAAAGCAAGCAAGATTTGGTATGCCGAAGCAGAGATAGTCACCACCATGGATCCAGATGATCTGGAGTTGTATAGAGGAGGGGATAGTCACCATCATAGGTCCAGCAGGATTCCAATGATTTGCAGTCATGTAGAAAGGGAGGTAGTCATCACCATGGGTCCAGCAGCATTCTTATGATCCATAGTCATCTTCTTCTTTGGTGGTAGGTATCCACCATGCTCTGATCACTGGTCCTTTTTATAGGGCTCTGTCAGGGCACTGGTTGGTCAGTCTCTCTGGAGCTGAGCAATTCCCAGCTTGATTTCAGCAGCTGGAGGATTTCCATGGCTGGAGGCAGTCAACCAGCCTTTGCTCCACAACAAGTCATCAAGGCCAGGCAATGTTGAAACGAACATTTCTGAAAGGTTCCTTACATATTCTTATATAGAAGCCAGTATCTAGTTAGGGTAAAATTATTTTTGTCCATATGTATGTTCCAGAGATGGAAAAAACCAAGAGTACAACATTACCCAGCCATCCATCATGTTATTCCTTAGTATTTGGCAACATTTAGCTTCAAAGAAAAAGTAATAACTCAATTTGAAGGTAATATATTAATTTTTCCCAGCTAAAAATAATAAAAATAACACTTCTTTCTGATTTATGTTAAGAATAACTGTTTTTTAAAAAAAATCATAGAATTCATAATTTCAGTGTACCTCAGAATTTTCAAATGTGATATGAAAACATTTTTTTTTCTAATATATTGTATCCAAAACAGTGTCACTGGCCTTGAATTCTTCTCATCCAACATGAGGCCAAGAAGTGCTGTATTCCATCACATTTCATTAGCACATTGTTTGGTTTTGGGTTTTTTAATGCAGAAAAATGTGCACTCATGTCACTGGGCCAATGATCTCAACTGGCTAAGTGAAAATGTAATATAAATATGGGTAATTGCAAAGTAATTGCTATACAGCTTTACGAATAATTGCACCTATTTCATGGAGATAAAAATACAACTTTCCAGAGATCATCCTGTAGTGCAGATATGAGTGGGTAGAATAAATTTTAATGATCATGGGTCAGGGGATGATATCAGCAAATATATTTCCCCTTAAAGGGTTATGAAAGTAGAAATCAGATCAAGAAGTTCCAGACCACTGTAAAGGTTTCTGTAGCTTTCTCTTAAGAGATATTCAAAACCAATCTTGAAATGTTCCATACAATTTTGATAATATTTGTTAGTATAAGTGCCAATGTAATGTTTCCTATAAGAAACTCTGGCAATTCAAACACTCTCGGTAGGAGTCTGTGGGGTTTTGCTTCATATTAGAGATTTTGGAGACGACAGGCAGATATCATGGACCAGATCGTAAAATACATGTCTGATAGAAGTAACTGCCTTCCTGGAACAGTAGGATTTCTGACAAAGCATAATGCTGCCTGTGCACTGAATGATTGGAAGACACTGGCCATGTACAACATGTTTCCAAACATGCATTTTTTTTGACCTTTGTATTCTCAATAGTGGTGCTGTCAAACATCCAGAATACATTTCAACACTTTTGTATACTCCAGAGTTTTTTGAACTTGGATATGCAGAAAAATGGAAAAATTGGTAAACAGCTCTTAAGTGATGTTTCAATTTTCTTCAACTTGCACTTCTTCCTGATGCCTATAGATCAGCAGCTTTAACAAAACCTCAAGCCAGTTAGTTGTGGAGTTTGCTTAATAATATTTCTTACAGTTAAGCAGAAT
The DNA here is from genome assembly GCF_000695815.1 of Acanthisitta chloris. Classification (NCBI taxonomy): domain Eukaryota; kingdom Metazoa; phylum Chordata; class Aves; order Passeriformes; family Acanthisittidae; genus Acanthisitta; species Acanthisitta chloris. Next base: position 7,950 of record NW_008651979.1, read on the forward strand.
TGGCAAGATTTTCTCTTTCAGTGCAACAAATGAGGCTGTAAGAACAGACGAAATTTTGATAAGAAAGTAAACTGAAAATAGCATTAATGCTACCTGCAAATAGGTTGTTGTGTTTGGCCCCCAAAATAGTTGTATTCTATGTTGTTGAATATCATCAGGGAGATTCTTGATTTTTATGCATATTTTTCACTGTTTCAGTGAAATAATTGGTGAGAACTACATTTAAATAATGGAGTGGTCTAGTAATCTTAAGTAACACCAAATAAACTATTGTGATTGTTTAGTTTAATCTCTCTAAATCTGGCAGTAGGGATTATAAAATCTCTGTAACTGTAGCAAATATTGGAGAACAAAGAAATCAAGTTTTAAAACACATTTGTTGACATAGATACTGCAAAAGCTTGTGGTAAAGTTGATCCTATGCTTAATCTCTGAGAGTATTAAATGTGTACTTATTTCAGCCGAAAAATTTCCAGCATTAATTTTCAACATTTGATTTTGTGACATCATGCTGTTAATATATAAGGTGTCCAATGGCTATTCTGTATTCTGCATGTAGCTTATTCCTGGCCAGGCCACCTTTAATGTTTCCATTAGTATAAGGACTTGAATTTTTCACTGGAAGGCATAATTTCCACAATTTGAATCAATAATAGTGTTTCTCTGAACCCTCTCCAGCTCCTCAACATCCTCTATGAATTATAAACACAGTATTTGAGTAGGAGTTATGTAAGAGAACTGGCATATACACATAGTATTTATTTTAGCCACCAGAGCTTCTTTTATTATTTTCGTTTGTGACATTGGCTTGTAGTGATTTGATTTTGAAGTCATTCAGAGTCTTTAATCCTAGAAATATGGCCTGTGGTCTTGGTACTTGGCAACACTGTTTTGCTTCTAGTGACACTGATAAATGAACTGTGGGTTGGGATGGTGTTGCTTTTTTTCCTGATTCCTCAGGTAATGCAGATTAGTGATCTCATTATTTGTTAGGACTAAAGGCTTTTAAGGTCACTTTTAGTTTATGTGAAATAGGTATTAGGCATGACTAGGCATCTGGGACCCCAGTAGATAACCGTTGTGGTAATAGACAATCCTTGTTTTTAATCACATTATCAACTAACCACTGTTTCATTGATTTCAGTGTTCACAATACTTTACATTTTGAATTAGAAATGAAAACAATTTAATTTGAATAGTTGTGCCTTTTTAAAACCTAAGCATACTTTATCAGCATTATGGATTTTATCAACCAAATTTATAACTGCATAAAAAATAGAAAAATCCTTCCAAGATATCAAAGTTAAGATCTACTTTCCATAACTCCATGTTGATTTGGATTAATTATCTTCCTTTAATTATTAAGCGCACTATCAGTGCTTTTGTATAATTCATGCCAGTTAACATGGCCTTGTCTTTTTTTAGTACTTGAGTCATACCTGTTATTTTTCAACAGATTGGCTTGTGGCTGATAGATTGCTAATTACTTGATTGAAACTTTTTATTGACACGGCATCAACATTGTTCCCTGGCCCTGGAGCTTCAAGTATTTCAAGGCCAGATTACTCCATGGATAACTCTGTAAAAACCACTGATTTAAAACTGTGCATCATGATTTTTTTTGTTTATCAGTCTCCTTACTTTATAATTGCTGTGGCAATTATTTCTTCATAATCTAAGAAAGGTTAAATTTTTATGTAGCTTCTGAGAACAAAATTCAATTAGTTCAAGTCTTTCAAGTGTTTCTGATATCACAATTATTTTAATGAAATTTATATGCTTGAGAAATCTATACAGAATCTCCTCATACTTTCTGGAATGCCTCTCATGGCTCCCTCCTAGGATTTTCCATCAATTTTATGTCAGTTGTAACTGGAAATGTACTTCTGTCTTTTTCTCTATTATTCTCTGATATTTTGGTAACCAACATGATATTTTAGCTTGATCAAGATATAAATGTTATAAAATTTACTTCAAAATGTACAGGTAGAAATTCCTTCTTCATTAGGTGAAAATATTTTATTTCCTGATTTTTGTCAGTTGAGTATTTTATGGTTTTGTTTTGGGGTTTTTTTTGCCAGCCCGGGTTTTTCTACATATTGTCCTTACATCTTAACTTTATTCATACAAATAGCACCACATACTCAGGTTTTCAATTCAGAAATAATAATCCATTTATAAGATTATGTAAAGGACAGAAGTCAGCATAGTGTTATTGTATATGATTTCATAGGTGTAGATGACTGTGAAGAGTCACAGGAGAGTCTGCAGAAATCAAATTAATAATCTACAAAGTAATGACAATATTTCTACTCTGATCACTGCTGAGTGCTGCATAAACAAGAGGTCTAAAAATTGTAACTTATTTATGTGAAAATAGAATCTGAGATGTAACAATTTTACATGCACCTCTCTGAATGGGTGTATCCTTATTCTGTCATCAGTGCTATGATGCTTTATGGAATATTTTTTCATGAAAAACCTCCTTTTAAAAATGTTTCAGTCACTGCTGACAAAGGGAATAAATTTTAGATTCTGGATCTGTTCTTGAACAAGACTGACAGGCAGTTTCAAAGATATTCCTCTCCCTGTACTTCATGAGTCCCTCTCAAATGGAAACATCTGCAGAAGCATCTTTTGACAGATCATTTCCAGTGCCATAAGAGAGCATTCAATGGGGCATTTTCCAAAACGGAAGCAGTTCTTATGGTAGGATACCTAAATTATTGTTCTTGTAGGCCACTGGTTCAGTCCAGTGGGTTTAAAATGCACTGAACATTTTTTGATTCTTTTTTCCTAGAAGTATTTATTAAAGCATTTATGGAATTATTAGGCTACAAAAATACATATAGTGTTCATTCTTGAAACTATTGTGTTCCTCAGCAGTATGACTTAATTAGATCATTAGTCCATTTTTAAAACTGGAGGAGTTGCACAACAAAATCTGTCAAATTTCATTTGAATTAGATAGTGCTGTGTGTCATGGTTAATACGTTTAAGAAGTTACCTTTCCATCCTGTTATTGTCATGTCAGTCTAGCCAGCCTGGATTGGAATTGGTAATGGTGACCCTTTAAAAGAGCTTATAATACTGCTAATGCCAGTAACAGTCAATGCACCAATGGCAATGAAATAATTATAAGGAATTACAGTTTCCAAGGTAGGAAATCGCTGCATGTGAGTCTATCTTAAAGGACAAAAGAATGCTTGAAGAGCACTGTGTTTAATGCTGTACACTTGTGAAACAGTATTTTCCTCAACCATTATTTTAATTTTAAAATTTTTAATTTTAATTCTGTTTAATTGCTGAAATATTTAATTCAGGTTGTTTTTAAATGCTAATTTTACTTAGGCAGGCTTTTTCAGAGAATTCCTTGGCTTCAAGGGTGTATCTCCAGGAGAGGTATGTATGCTTCTAGAGACCCTGGAGACCTACATAAGTACCACAGTTCCCAGGTGCTGGCACTGCCCCTTTATTATACATGCTAATTCCTTACATTAAAGGTGAAATACTTAAATCAGTTCCTCAGGAAACAATATTGAAAGAACAAGGGAAGTCTTATTTTTATTCTACCACGTTATTAGGATATTGCTAGATCATAGGGTGTTCCAGTCATTCTTCCAGTTTCCATAGCTGAAAAAAAAAAATATATTAAATTGAGAGAATCTGACCTTCTTACTCCTTCTTAGAACATTTTTCTCATTTTTATTTCTGACATTGTTAGATTTATTAAAATCTTTGTGTCAGGAGATATAAATCATCTTTGAGGTGAAAAGGTAATGATTAAATGCAAGCATCCTACTAATTTCTTGGAAAACTCCAAATGTGCTTGGACATATTACTACATTGCAAACAATCCTACTAAAGTAAATTTCAGACATAGAACTAGTAAGAATTGGTGCCCCGGTTTTACAGGTGATACCAAGCAAAATGTCCTCTGCTGAGCAGTTGTCCAGAACATCTTACAAAGCATTGTCAAGAAACAGGCCTTCACATCAAACCCTGTTTCACACTTAAGGACAGGATTGCTTTTATATCTTATATCACCAAAGATGACAAAATTAGGGTGAAGATTATTCATGCTGAGGCTGAAACCCTTCACAACACAGTAAGCTACATGGATTTGTTCTTGCTGAGTTTAGAGCC
>NW_008651979.1:12111-21586 GCF_000695815.1 Acanthisitta chloris
TGTTCTGACTTATCAACTTAGTTTTGCAGCATTTTGAGATGAGTTAAAGATAGTGCTTAATGTTAAATACCATTCCAGCTAAAAAACGTTATGAAAAAAAAATGAAAGAAGAACATAAGATATTTTTCTTAAATATTTTGCTAAGTTTTTCAGCATTTTTGGCTAGCTCTATAGCAGATATAGATTAAATAATATTTCTAAATCACACTGCAGATCTTCAATTTTGCAGCATTTTGAGATGAGTTAAAGATAGTGCTTAATGTTAAATACCATTCCAGCTAAAAAACGTTATGAAAAAAAAATGAAAGAAGAACATAAGATATTTTTCTTAAATATTTTGCTAAGTTTTTCAGCATTTTTGGCTAGCTCTATAGCAGATATAGATTAAATAATATTTCTAAATCACACTGCAGATCTTCAAATACTTTTATATAGTCAGATACCACTGAATAATCATTGGATAAGAACCTAGGTAAGTTTGACAGATCTACTCTGGAATTTCCTTAACCTTCACTACTTATTTTCTAGCTGCAGTCACAAAAACTTGTCAAATTAAGTGACCAGTTCAATAACAACTTTCATCAGTCCGTTAAAAAAAGTTCAATTACTTCAGAAGGATAAATTTAGCAATAATAATCATTAAACATGGCCATCCTTCATTCAATTTAATTAATATTCCCCTGGAAAGATCTGAAAGATCAGAAACAGGACATGTTCAAAAAGAAATTTTTAGGAGTGAAATGTGTCCTCAATGATGTTAAAATATAAGAAAATATAAATCAAAAACTATTTTTTGCCCCTAGGAGTTTAAAAAGATTATGATTAGAAACTGAAATGACTTTTTGCCACTCATGATGCATGGCTCCTTTTAGCAATTCCTTCATGATTGCTTAATTAATAAAATCACATTTATAAGAACAGTGCCATTCCTTAATCCAGCCCAAAAGTCTGATTACTTTTGAAATCAAACTACAGTTTAATTTCAGAAATAGTTGGTATATTGCTGCTTAACCCCTAGTGAGTCAAGCTCAATTGATTATTTTTAATTTCAAAAGGCCTCTGAGCAAAGCTCTCACTCAATAATTTAGCAGGTGGGGAAAAACTTGCAGCCAGTAATGGCAGGGAAATATGAAAATGATGAGAAAAGGCAAGCAGTAGGTTTGACACTTTCTGACAATAATTTTTTCAAAATAAGAGTATTTATAAATATTCATTATACTTGCAAAACCCTAAAACCACTCCTACATTTTGACCAGAGCTAAGAATCATTAATAAAAATTTCAGTGCAATGCTATGTTTAATTTTTATCGGTATACATTGTGAACACTGCAGAAATGTCAGAAAGGCAGGTTTTATTTAGGCTCAGATTGAATTTGGCAATGTGCTGAATGTCCATTAAATACCTTAAAACACCACATTTCCCAGAATGAACATTATCCTATGAACACACAAAGATCTAGATTATAAAAGAAAGTAAAAGAGAAAAATAAGAATAAAAAATTCACATTTAGTTAAACAATAAAAATCTGATTCAACAATAATTGATGATATTTTCTGTAAACTCCTTTCACTGATTTTGTAATTTAGTGCCATAGAATGAATAAAAAACCCAAATCAACTTTCATAATGTACATCCTGCAGATTACAACACCTTCTGAATAGGTTTCCTATTCAAAATTATCCCTTGTAAAAGCATCAACTAGGTTTCTTTGTCTATTATTCTTCCCATTTTTCCTCTTGATTTTGATTGCCTTTACCCTCTTCCATGTCTACAATTGCTACAATACAGGCAATTTCCCCCTTGTTTTGCTTAGGGATGACATCTCTGGTAAAATTCAATAACATCAGAATGTAGAGTGATGATGCCTCATAGTCAAATAGTTCAGACATCATATTTATTTAGCCATTTTATTTTCTGAAATATTCAAAGATTATAATGGACACAAACATGCCCATAGTTCTCTGTGCCTTTGGGCTAGAATGTTGCAACAAACTCTCTTTAGAGCTGTCCTTGAAAACCCTCAAAGATTTTGTCTGGAGAGGAGTGAGGCATAATTCCTCAAGGGCATGTCACTAAAAGAGCTAGAGACATCCATACTCCTCAGGCTTTCCTTGTTGTTCAGAATGATTCAACTTTATGCAAGTAAGTGTGCCTTACGGAACTTGAAATCAAGTATTCTGGTTCTGGTTTCATTTGGAATTTTTTTTTTTAATTATAGAATGAATTTTTTGTACTGATGAAATATTTTCTTTACTTGGAAAAATCAGAATTCTGTATCACGTTGAAACCTTAAGTATTTTTAATTTATTTTATTTTTACATCAGCATTATGGATAGCATTTTTTGCATTCTGCTAGAAAGTTTTGTAAAATCATTAACCTCTGAATCTGTGTATTTTACTTTGCAGTACAAACATCAGTAACAACAGTGGGACCTGTGAAAACCTTGACATATGGGCCTGACAGAAAAAGGATAATTTCAGAATTGTTGAGGTCTATTATTTGCTTTGTAGTGGCCTAGTGAAAATTAACCCTGCTACACCAGGGGGTCTCTCAAAGACAGGGTCTGTACTTTGAGCAACCTTAATACAGGAAATAAAAGTGATGAAATGAATAAGGGCAGCAGATAGAACTGTTGTTCTTTACAATTAATAAACCAATATAATAGAGGGGTGAAAAAAAGAAAATATAATGTTTATTGGTGTGATGAACAAAAAAACTCTGTGTATCACTAACAAAGCATTGTCATTGTTAAGAAGAATCTAAAATGGAGTGTGTTTCTCCCATGTTTAAATATGTATGAGGATTTTGAAGGGTAGCTCTTTGCAAGTTTGGAAATAATCCCGATAGTGAGGTTACAATCCTGCACAGACTCTTGGTTTTTTGAGGTTACTAAATGGCAGTTGTTATAATCTCTTAATTAAGGTGTTACTGTCTTTGAAAAAAATTGTATTATATGGATATATGGATGGTAAAAGGTACATGGACACCTGAAATGTAAGGACATCTGAGTTGTGAAGATACCTGGTTAATGGCAATTCAACTTCGAAACAATTATAAGACTCAGGAGAAATAAAGAGTTAAACATCTAGATACAGAAGCTTAAGCAATTAGGAAGTAAGAAACACTACCAAAGACCAAGAACTTGCAGAAAACTGAAAGGATTAGTGGAGTAGGGCTTCAGCCAGAATTTCATAACCAATAAAATGGAGGAAACAGGACTGGCATGGGTCTCAAGGGTAAGAGGAAACTTACTATAGGATATTTGAGAGGTTTGTAGGATGTATGTCTTGTTGTGATAATCTCTCTATAAGGGGGTTGTAAAGGCAGGTATCAAAGTGGACAGGGATGAACAAGTCTGGCAAAATAATGAGGAGCAGGGCAAAAGCTGCCAGTCCCGTGTAAGCTTACTGATGGTCTTAGTCTTGCCAAGCCAGGATAAATCCTCTGGGCCTTGAAGTCCTTCATATTTGGCTTTTCTGGATATACATCACTTAAATGATTCACTTAACAGAGTTCAGGTCTCTATTGTCCCAATGTATGATGATAAGCAGTCTTAGGGCAGATAGATAGAGGAAGTTTGTTTCCTTCTCTTTGTTTTCTCCTCTATGTTTTCTCTCTGGTAGGAACAAAAGCAGTCTCGTGTTTCTCTTCCCAAGTGTAATTGATGGGTGGGAAGCACAAATAAACTTCATTATAGGATGGAAAGGTATGGTAGTAATATAGAATACATATGATAATACATAGAAAGACAAAATGAATGTTGAGTTTTGATGGCATTTTTGGAGAATTTCAACAGGATATAAGGTTTATGCAATTTAGTCATTTGTCTGTGAGGACATTCCTTCTTTTCAACACTAGCAGCAGAACTCATTAGCCAACTCCGGAGAGCTCTGAAAAAATACTCAGTGTTGCTGTTCATCAAAATTTAGTGAAAAATCTAAGCGGAGAAAAACCTCACCAAATGCTTTACTGGGATAAATTTAGGTAGAATGTGGATGTTCTACATTCTGTTCAGTACATCTGGTGAGCAAATCACTATGTACGATGATAGATTGAGCACAGAATATGCTTTCTCTTAACCCACACCAATATGGTTAGGATGCTACAAGAAGCTGATGTTACTATATTTGTGTTTACGAGGTTTTGAGGACAAAGAACTGTAGATAAATAGGCTTTATTTGAATTTCTTACGGCAGAACATTTTTTTTTAGAGATATAGGTGTTTTGGGGTTTTTTTGGGGTGTTGTTTTTGTTTTTACAGAGTATTTAAATGTGTTTTTCAGAAGTAGTCTTTTGGATAGTGCTATTTAACTATTTTGCATAATTTCATTCAATCCAGAAAATATTTGTGCATTTTTTCTGCGTTGTTATGACTACAACTGACATTCTTTATACCATGTGTTATGCAAGAAATGGGTATGAAATAAGTACTTTTGAGGTTGCACACTATTATGCAGTTACATCACTCTTTTTTAATGGTGCTTGACGGAATATTTGATCCATTAACCACATCAATTAAGTAGGTATTTGGATATGATGTTTGTCGATAATGCAGCTTCTATGTATGAGGATTCAAATATGATGTGGATATTTTGTTAATTTTTAAAGTGTTTGTCAAAGAAAAAAGTTTGTGTCATCACAGTATTTGTAGAACATCTACCTTTCCTAATTAATGGTATCTGTCCGCAGAAATCACATAATTATTTAGGAGAAACCATACTTTATGGTTTTTGAAATGTACACAATGATGGATCAGAATTTTTGGTATGGCAGTTCTGTACTTATCCTTGATTTCTACTGACTTCTCCATGAAGAAATTCAAATTAAAAGATGTGAGTAAAACCTCTGTGATAGAAGATGACATCCAGGCATCTGTCTTAGAGGCATTATATATATTTTCCTTTATCTTTTTGCACAATGTGAGAATTATTATGCCCTGATGCTGCATTTTCTGAGGCTGAATGTCCCTCAGTGTGGGTCACCCTGTGCTCCAGGCATGCTGAGTTTTCTAATATAATAACCCAGCTGTCTCTGCTGCTGACATCTAGCATACCCTATATCCATACTTTTGGTGACTGCTGTTGTTACACTAAGGTTATGTGGCAGGGAATAGTTTGGGGATCACTGCATATTTATCACTTCTAGTTGCCAGAGACAAGATCCAACAGATGGATACTGGAAAGCACACTTGGGTGTTGTAAGGGAGAGGGGAAACCCTAGAGAATATTTGCAGCCATGAGACACATCAGTTCACTAGTCATCTAAGTCTCTTTAGCCATCTCTGTCTTAAGTTCATTTTCAACACAGCCATAGAAAAGCAAAATGCATTTTGTCCTACCTGTGTCCTTTTCTTTGTGGAAATGTGGCACTGGAGCCTGGAGCTCCCCTGAAGCTTAAGTTCAGCTTTGAGCTATCTGCCATTATTTCTCCTTCCCTGCTTGTGTGCAGTCCTGCTACCTCCTGTTCAACTTCTCAGCCCTTATCCTGAGGCATTTTAGCACACTAACCTTGCAGAAAACTGCTCACTTTCAGGTGAGCTTTCTCCGAGGTTAGCACAAGCATTGAGATTGTAGAGTCACATCAATACCAGAATTAATGCAACTGGACAGGGCACAAACTGTTAAGTCATTCTGAATACATAACATGTGCAGGTAACAGGCTTCTTTTTAATTATCAGACAGCTTTGAAGTTGTATCATTTTTTAATAATGTTTTGTAAAACATTTGTTTTGCATACTGGGCCAAAAAAGGAGATGTTTGTGAGACAGACAGAGTACAGATGACAAAGATGAGGCAAGAGTGGAACTTGCCAGGCCATGCTCAGGTGGGCTGTAGGCTGTGGGTTGCTCTGCAGCTGAATCCAGGCTGCACCAGCTTTCTTAACTGGCTTCAGAGCAAACAGAAGCAGATTAGTATAAACCATGATTGCTATAAACCAGTGAATTATGTCTGGTACTCAAACTCTGACTCCATCCTTCCATTTAGCACTCACTGCCTGTATTAGCCTCTTCAGATTTAAGCTGAGAAAAACTGAATTTGAAGATTAATCTCCTGCTACAGATGGTTTCCCCAGCAAGGAATTAGTGTATTTGCAAGAAGTGTGCTTTTTGTACTGTGCCTTTCATAAAGTCTATCAGTTTCTAATGCAGGAAAAAAGCTGCAAAAATATGTTGGTTGGCCTTTTGTTTTGAGGTGGGTTTTTTTTTCCCCAAAAAGGTCTGCTTTAAATCCCCTGCCTGGGTAACAATCAGCAGAGTTCTCATTACTGGGAACTTTAAAATGTCTGTGAATCTGCAAAACAGAGCATGAATGATGTGGGCATTACTTATATAATAGGTTTTGTGCATAATACAATCACATACTGGTTTTAAAATATATCCCCTTGGTGTGTTCATTATATCCATTTCTCATTCACTTCTGCAACAGATATTTGCAGTCATTCATCATTGTTTATTATTAGAAAAGTAATGAATAGGGAGCAGCATCATGTATTTTAACCATCTAACATTACAGTTCCAAAAGAACATGTGTGTTAATATACTAAGCATGGTAAAATGTCCCCAGTGTTCACATTTGTCTTATTAACTCCTAAAAATCCTACACAGCTGACCTGCTGTTGTTTTGTCTTTCATGTGTGTGTCTGTGTCTGTTCTCTTTCCATTTGTCTCTTCTTAGTTAGTAATGGTCAGAAACAAAACCAGGACTCTTACAAAGGTAGTTTGGGCTTTGTCTGCTGATAATGTGATTTATTATTATCTTTTGCTAATTTTAATATTAACTTGTTCTCATTTTGACTTATTTATGAGCTTTTATGATTTCTAGATGTATATCTTTTAAAGTATTCTACACTTTGTGTAGATCTTTAAAGGAATATTTAATTGTATAAACCTTTAAAGATTCAGATAAATCTCTTGTAAGGCATATCCAATGTGAGTGGCAACTCCATAATTTTAAGCTGTATATCACATAAAATTTTGTTATCAGCAGTTCTTGGCAATATAAAATTGATAAGTTTAGTGCTACTAGGTAATATACACTTTCCTGGAAGTCACCTTAGTCTGATTTACCCTTAAACTATTCTCTGTGTGGAGGGTGTCATGCTCTGGACTTATTAATAAACTTAGCCGTGAATCAAAAGCAATTCATCCACAACTATAATTAGTAGAGGGTGGCCATGACTAATTTAGTTGTTTAGATTACCCAAGACACCTTGATTACTGTTCGGCAGCAACAAACTGAATATTCCACTGCGTGAATCAATGCAATGCTGGATGCAGCAGCAGATATATCCAGAGGCCCAGGGCACAATTTGTCTATTTGCTCCAAATTGATAACCTCTTACTGCACTATTTCTCAAAGGGGTCATTTGCTACAGCAGCTATTTCTATTACTTTCCTGATTGCAAACTAGCTTGCCTCAGTGCATAAGAGTGATAAGGAAAGAGGAGATCCTCACTGGCAAACTGCAAGAGCTTAGTAGGGATTTGAATAAAAAGGCTATGTGTCATAACATCCTCCTAGGAGGAATATTGGGGCTGGGGTTTGATATTCCCAGTCTCATTGTCATGCCATAAAGGCTAATTGTACTCATGTCGGTGTCTTTGTGAAGAACCAATTATGAACCAGATATTCCATTTAGTTATTTGTTTTCACTGTACTCATCAAGATAGACATGCACGATTCCATGGAGAAGATAACAGCAATTGTGTTGTGCGTGTAATCACTCTGCATAGTCCAACTAGTAGCAGACTGCTGCCATGAAGAATCATTCCATGCATTTTGAACTTTCCCACAGACAGACGCTGTTGTCTCCTGAATAATAATTTATTCACAGATGAGCAAGCTAAACCAGCAGAGTGTTTGGAAAAGAACCCCTCTCCCTAACCCAAAATAAAGGCTTTTCTTCAAGTCACCTTAGGTGTTACTTAGATGATATTAGGAAAGCAGAGAGAAGAAACTACCGTACTGTTGCCATTAGCCAAGGGCCTGAGTTCTTCTGCAATTTGTGCAGTGCAAAAAGTTACCCTGAGTCACTCAAACAGAAAGAGACTGAGGGAGTGTATACCTTCATTGAGTCAAGGAATGGGTAATTTGTCTGTCAGGTATAAGAACTGACCTGATCTAAGAAGAAATGTGCATTTCTAAGGAAGTGAAAGAAAACTTATTTGGATTCAGTTGGATAGTCAAACTATCTCTAGAATGAAAGAGAAGTAAACTAACTTTAGAAAAACAGATGAAATCTCTCTAGACGCACTGGAGGGTTGCAAAATGGAGACGAATTCTCAGCCCAAGTCTATCTTACCAAGACAAGATTTTCTTTCAGGGATAACACCTGGGGTACAGGGCATGGGGAAAAATATGGCAGATGGCAAAGAAGTTCCTCCTTGCTAGAGAAAGGGAATGCTTTATTTAATTATGGTGCGAGAAGATTAAATACTAATTACCTCTTCTTTTTTTTTAAACTGTCAGCTATTTTAGATGTTTTGAATAACTTACTATATTTTGCATTTTACTTTAGCCTAGCTTGAGAAAAGAATGATTTTAAGATAACCCAACAACAGTCTGTTTCTCACTTAATACTAAGGCAAATCCAGAAACCTGGCCACTTGACCTCCGTAAGTGTCCGATTCCCCCAGGTTCTTATATCCAAAAGGACTGGAGAGTTTTTGTGCATAAAAATTGCACAACCCTGACAAGGAGATTGCAGCACATGGGTCATGACAAATAGAAAAGTGTCTACCAGGAGGAGACTGTCTGTCATTTAGTTAAAATAGAGGAACATATGCCTCAATTCTTAGGATCATTATATAGTATAGCACAATATCTAGAAGCAGTTTGTCCATAGTTAAATCAGAAACTGACAGTCATTTACAAATGTACAGGCTGAAGGTTATTTAGCAATTTGCAAAATTTAACCACAGTAATTATGCATCTAAAGATAATTTGAATAGAAGTTATGAATATACTAAAAGCTCTCAAGGAAGAAAAATAGTTTTGTGTTTTCTTTTTTCCATATCTGATGCACCCAAACTTTATTAGAGCCGTCATCAGCAGAGATTTCCAACTCTGAATAGATGAAATAGTGCATTTCATCTATTCTCTTCATGGAAAAAGAAAAGTTATTTTAACTGACATTGCTCACTGAGAATTTCAAGATAGAAACCACCCCACATTTCTAAGTAGTGATAAAAAAAGAAACTAAGTCAAACCAGGATTTGTATATTTAGTCAGCAGTAAAATAGGCTCAAGGAAGTGAACTTTGACTGTGCTTTAAACTTTTTGTAACATACAAAGAATGAAAAAAGAAAACAGAAAAACGTGTTGCAAAAGCAAAGCCAGTTGAACTGAACAGCTATCATTTGCAGGCTGAAAACTCAGCTGTGTCTTCCACTTCTGGAAAAATAAAAATTTTGAATCAGACAGGGCAAATATTTACCCCCTTCTGGTTGTGTCCCCCCCCACCCCCCCAACTTTA
>NW_008651979.1:21603-72369 GCF_000695815.1 Acanthisitta chloris
TCTTTTCTCACATTTCAGTGAGCTACAGAGAGAAGATGGAGAAGATGGTGAAAAGTTGAAGACACTGAAAAAATATTTGGTTTCTTTAGACTACTAGTTTAAAGAGAGACTGTTGTGTGATATACTTGAGAGTGCATAGCCTGTCAGACTCTTTTAGAAGATGGGACACTGTTGTAAATATTGAAGTATAAATCTTTCATAGTAACTTAGAGATTTTACATTCTTTTTCTTCTAGAACTGAACATTTTCCCATCTGGGGTCAAATGTAAATAGGTTGACTAACCTTATTTTCTTGCTGAGACTTTCCATTTTTCTTTTATTAGTGTATATCATCCCTATATTTTTGTCTCATCAGCAGGATTTTGGCAAGCTTGTGTTAAAGTATCCACACTTTTGGCTCTGTCTGTGAATTACATAGTGTACAACTATTTGGAGCTTCAATTCCCTTTCCTGGTTTTATGTCATATTCACTCCTGAGCAGATGGTTGCATGCTGACAGTTGTTGCTTATATATTAAAGTAACTTACAATTGACTGTTGCTTTTGCTTTAAAGTGAGTGTTGGATGAATTGGGAAAAGTCCTGCAAACAAATCAAGTTTTTATCATAAATTTGACATGCATCACAAATTAATGGAGGCAGTTTCTATAGTAATAATGTAATCCCTACAAGAACTGCAGCTGTCTATTCAGGTGCATTCAATCTCTCCTTGATGGGAATAATTACCTTCCATCCTCACTGGATAATTGCCTTTTGATTGAGGTCATCAGAGCAATCAAGTATGTGAGAGGCAGAAATCATTGCTAGGGTGAAGAAAGAAGGGGGAGGAGGGTAAAGACCAGAACAGATATTTTAGAAGGGAGAATTAATAAAAAGAATCTACATGTATTTTACAGCTTTTTTGTTTGTGATTGTATAAAATTAGATGGCTGTTAAATACGTTAAAGTCCATGTCTACTTATATTTTCCTCCAAAAGAAAGTTGCTATTTTGTCAGCCCTTGAACATGGAGTTTTCCAATTGCAAGCTTTGAAAATAGTTTCCCTTTGTGGGTGTCTGCATAAGTTTGGAATACTGTTCTTATTTATCCATCTATTTATTTATTTATTTATTAATTTTCCCTCCATGTCTGTTAATTGTTACACCGATGAATTGAGTACTTTGGATTTTTTGCCCTGAGTCTTTAGGTCCTAGTGGTGATCACTATTAGAAATTGCTTTCACCTGGTTAATGATTAGACTGCAATAGAATACATTTATTATTCTACTATACAACTTTCTAGTTGTTCTGTCAGTCTGACATTGTCTGCAATGAAGGCAGCAATTGCCTAGCCTATTAGCTGACAGTTTTAGCATTGTATCCATTAGTTTTACTGAAAATGGATGTTTTGCTTTTGTTTTAGAAATTATGAGGAAAGATCATAAAGTATGTATATGCAGTATTTTTTCTTCCTTTTGTAACAATATAAACAGGGAAGCACTCTGTTGCTTTAAAATACTATGATCTTTTTTTCATCATGGGTACAAATATTAATTTCCATACATTAAGGAAAATTTATTTTGCTATCCAGGTGTACATGAATAAATTTCATCAATGGAGAAAAATCAGCTAGGTGATTCCCATTAATTGATTATGGAGAGTAAACTGTTGCATTATGTGGTATATAAAATGTATGCATTTTAAAATGTAACTTTTGTATTAGTTTTTAAGTAAATCATGAAATAGAATAATAGAATTTTTTTGGGCCGGAAGGAACCTTTAAAGGTTATCTAGTCCAACCCTCCTGCAATAAGCAGGGATATTGTCAACTAGTTCAGGTTACTCAAAGTCCCGTTCAACCTGGCCTTGAAGTGTCCAGGAATGGGACATCTATCAGATCTCTGGACATCCTGTTTCACCACCATTATTGTTAAAGATTTCTTCCTTATATCTAGTCTAAATCTTCCCTCTTGGTTTAAAACCATTGCCCCTTGTTCTGTTGCAGCAAACCTTGGCTCTATGTAAGCTCTGTATAGCACTGACAAAAACATACCTGTATTATCAACCCTGTGTTCAGCACAAATCCAAAAAACAGCCCCATAGTAGCAACTAAGAAGAACTCTATGCCAGCCCAGGCCAGCATAGCCTATTTCAGAGACATACCATGGAGCTTCAGATGACAAATACAGTATTCTTGAACCAGCACTGAATTAAAGTGAGCAGGTGATTTACCACTTTCAGTGACTTCTCAAAAATTATTAAGTATCAAAGTCTGTTTCTGGGACAGTCATGAAGATAAACTTGTGCAGCACTTTTTCCTTTTGGTTTTAAACATGTGCTTATATAAAATGGTTACCTTAAAACAGAAAGTACAGAGTATTTGAAATGGTGTAATGAGTGCCTATATATTTGCTGCACTAAACTGCTCTGTTATTTGTAGAGATTCTACGACACATTTTTTCCTCTTGTAATTGGAAAATTTCTAACTGAGATATTTCTATTATTCTTACTAAAGAGGTGATCTAAAATTTGCCATCTAAAGCTGCAATCTAACATGTTAAACATGTTTGGTTATGTGCAGTTTTTCACAGAAGAGATTAACAGAAGCTGTCTTAGTACTCATCAGGAAACAGAGGTAAAAGGAACATCACAGAAATATATTGGTTTGCTGATAATCCTTCTGTATGAAACTAGAATACATATTTTCATTTGTTAATCCTATTTACAAGACGTAAAGTCCTATGCTTCAGAGCACTGCCAACCATGAACTGTTTGGTGTTTGACACAATAACACTGCTGCCTGGGCAAGTAAAACATTGTGTCTTGCTCCTTTAAGTAACCCAATTAAATTGGCTCCGCCTATTACACTTGGGATTATGGGACCTTTCATACTTTCAGGGTAAGCGTGGAATAATGATGGTGAGTGATTTTCCAGGTTCTGCCCAAACTACTCAGAAAAACAGATGCAAATAAGAGAAAGGCTTTTTAGAAGAAGAAAGGTCTGGATTTGTTCTGAGATAGACAGGGCAAGACTGCAGGAGAAGCTATTGGATTTGACAGAAAAACACAGAAGAGATCATGGTAAGTGACAGTAGGAAGAAAAAATGTTTGGAAGTTAATGGTGTGGAAATAAGGTAGGTTCGCCAAATCTCTGCATGTAACTGAAAGGAAATTGTTGCTGGTAAACACTAACTGTGACTGAGTGCACAGGACACACAGTTGCTGCTCCTTCCAGGCAGTTAGTGTTAGTCCCTTTTCATTCAAGTGGATGAGCCACTACTACAAAGCCCATCACAGTGTGTACATGGCTCTGTCATTTAGAAGTGGAAAAAATAGAGGGTTTAGAAAAATAAAAGGAAAAATATGTATTTATAGGGATGTGTATTCCATGTGGGAAGATGCATTCTATGGGACAAAATTACAGAATGTCTCGCTCCTATTTTTAACCTTGCCTTCAATAGCTGCTTGAGCTTAATTTATTGGTCTTCACTGGTCTCTCTTATTGCTGTTCAATTTTGTTTGAAATTAAACTGTGAACTTTTTGGAACAGGAATGTGTGTGCCTGAACAGTGCCCAGCACAACCTATGCGATGTTTTTGTGGGAATTCTGCTGGAATATTAATCAAAGGCTGTACAGTTTTTGAGAAGACTTTGACTTAAGGGCCCTAGTATATTGGCAATATGACTAAATTTTATTCCTATGTTTTCTTTTTCATTTAGATTATTAAGAACTTAGTCTTGAAATGATGCATGTAGAGATGGATTTTTCTTAACTCATAGAAGTGCAGCTTTGATCATGAGATGAAAATAGAAATGTGAAAACTGTGTTGTCAGCACATAATTATAGAAAGATATTGAAAACTTAAGGCATGAAACTGCCTTACCTCTTAATCCCTTACAGGCTCAGGTGAATTACTTGGTAGCCAGAATGGCAGAAAAATGTTGTTATCCTTTCTCTTGTGTGAAGATAAAAAGTGATTAGGTAAAAAGGTTAACGCTGGACATTTTATTCTAAGTCCTGACTGCTTTCTAATACAAGATGGTTAGACATAGCTGACAGCAATAAAGTCTCAGAAATGTGAAAGGACATGTAAAGGAAAGAGAATTCTTATTTTCAAAGTGCTGAGCTTTATGAACTTATAAATATTTAATAAATCTGGGTCAAATACGAATTTGTTGTTGTCTTTAGACCCCATGTTCTAAGGGTCAGCCAGCTAAAACAAAGAATGAGAATGGCAGATGCAAATTACCATGAGTTTAGGGCTGAAAATTTTGTATGCAGGATATGTTCAATGTACTTGTTTGTAGATCAATATTTCTGATTTTGTTAGAAATACTTCATAATTGTAACAGTTACAGTTATCTTGATAGAATTGTTGACTTTTAAATACTTTCCACCTTCTTTTTGTGCAAATATTTAACTTCAGTAAAGCCTGAAATATGTTCTTTTTGTTCTCATCTGGAGTATGAGGTAAAATTGGATATGAACTGCAGAGAACATAGGTGAGCTGAAAATAACTCGGTTAATGAGAAGTATAAAAGGACTCATTATATGTTTGCATGAAATAGGATATATACCAGAGTACATAATGGAAAAAAACTTTGATTTTTTTTTTTTTAATTGAACATAAAAAGAATCGTAATTATATTGTTAAAGTCCAGTCTAGTTCTAGTGAACAGAATAAATTATCTCACTGGCTTCTTCTGTCAAGAATTTTGTTAGGACAGGATGCAAGGACTTAAGATTTCTCATCTATAACTTTTCTTATCCCAGGGATAAGATGCTGAAAGAAGCTCATGGCTTGTGTGCTTCCCTCTGAGACTGAGAGGATGAAAGTAGGATGGGAAGAATACTTGAAGCAAATGCTGCTCTGAATAGGGGTTCTACTTTTACCTTGGATTCTAGCATGGCCAGAAATGTTCTGTACTTTTCATGCTCCTGAACAGAGCCATTGATTAACTACATCCTTATGTAGAGTACAACTTAGTAAGCCAAATTCTTCATAATAGGCAAAAATTTAGAGACTTTGCTGTTCATGATACATAATGATGTTAGGAAGTATAATATATATCAGCATCAAATTCCACAGGTCAGGATTTTTTTCAGTAGAAACAATTGTCAGTAAAAAAATAAAATAATTATTTTGTTGAACTTTCATTGTTTGTAAGAGTTCTTCTGTCTTTTACCCAACATGTAACAATAGAACTGAAGAGGGTACCACTGGACTGGTAAAAGCATAAAAGATAGAAATGATAATTTTTGGGAAGAAAACATTTGAACTAGCTCTCATGACTCCCAGCTGAATATGTAAACCTTTGAACTCCAAAGTAGTCAATTTTTAGTTCTGTAAAAGATGCTGTTTAATCTATCTTGATTTGGAAGGTATTTTTAGAAGCTATAAACTCTTCAGGACCATAAATCAGCTTCCCATTGAGATAGAGATCTCCAAGTGGCTGATCACCATTAATGTGCATAGATGGTGCAGAACTGGCCCAGAGTCTGATGGGAGGAAGTGCCATCTGAGTTTGTACAAAAGTAGGTATTGAGTTGAAGCTCAAAAACAGGACAGAGTTTTTGGGGCATACAAAATGATCAAGAGTCTGTTTCATGTTTATGACTCCCACACTAATGTAACTTCTGGATACTCCTCACTAAACCAGAGTATTCCTGTGCAGGGATTTTCTTCTAGCATGGTAGACCATAATCCAGTTGTCTGTATCAGTTGAAAAATTCTGCTTTCCATGGCACAATCTGAAAAGCCAGTTACAGTATTTGATCTATTTAGGGACTCCAGTAGCAAATCCTTTTGCTGAGAAGCTAACAAACTCCCTTAATTAAGACAGATCTTGGAGATTTATCCAAAAACTCTGAAAATTCCCTCTGTCAGTCTCTATTACCTCCCACTTTGTCTAGCTTGCACACATGCCAACTGCCTTTCAGGCATGTCTGAAGCTTTGCTAGACATTTAGAAAGTAGGGAGACAACATTGTGTAGCTGTGCTGAAAAGCAGATACACACTTAAAAAATAAACTTCTTGTTTGTTTGTTTCTCCAAGAGCCTCTTTCCTCCACTTATATTTCATGAACACAGAGTATAGTGATATTCAAGATCTCCATGATGCAAAAGTAGAATGATTCCTTACTAACACTGATCTTTAGTCTTGGACAGCTTTTTAACTGTGTGACAGTGTTATGGCACATTATATTACTGTAATGTAAAAATGTATTATAATGTACAAAAGGCTGTTGACAAAAAAAAGCCCATTGCTGGAACTTTAGTTTTGAAGTTTTAATTTTTTCATTTCACTGATTAATTTTCTTCCTGTGCATCTTTTTATAATTACATATAGAATAATTTTATCCTAAAAATTTGGAAGTGGTTTGCTGATTCAGACCAGTGGTTCATTCTGTCTCTGTTGGTGGCAGCAGAAGATACTATCTGGGAAAAGCATGGGAGCCTGTCCACTTTGTGGAGTACTTTATAGTCCTATATAATAGGTAATTTGTCTAATCCTGTTTTTCTGCTCCAGCACATATAGTCACTGCATTAGAGGTATTAATGCATACATCTCTAAACATACATTTTAATATCTATTGCTGGAAATGTTGTCCATTATTTTTTCTAGCTGCTATTTGAACCTGCTGGGCATTTTCAACTCTGGGGGATGCCACTACTGACTCTATTTCACACTGAGAATCGAACACTGATCTTTATTTTCATACCTTTTAATTTCAGTCTGAAGAAAGTACCTTCTGCCTAATCCTGTCACGATTTGGATTCTTTAATAGCCTCAATTTTCACATAGTCCAGTAGACTGAATGTTAATTGATACTTTATTAGTCAATATATTTAAAGTAAAGAAACACCTAGATTTATTTTAGCTAGGTTGTAAAATCTTTAGAACAAAGGCAACGTTATATGGAGAATGAAATTAAAAAATGTAAATCTTTGTGACAAGAAAATACTCTGGAATAAATACACACAGTGTCTTAAGCCCCTGACAGATAAGAAGGCAATAAATGGCTGCCAGTGGGACCACTAAGAATAAACTTTGTCATACAAATCTAACTGTACATTTTATAGTCTTTATACTGCATTGTTAAGTGTGCCCATGAAAAGAGAGGGAGTATATAATACTGATTTTGATTTTCTGCTTCAGTTTGGACTTTCTAAAGGAATCTAAAGAATATCTACATAGGACTAGGTGGTGGATGCAAAAATAGCTAGAAAACTATGCTCAAAGAATAGCTGCCAGTAAAAATAGCAATTAGGTAGAACAAGTGCACTGAGTCTATAGTATTGAAACCTAAATGCTTATTCTAGGCCTTTTTCTAGTTGCTGCTTCCATTAAGGATCTAATGATGAACCAGAGAGCTCTGTATTAAGGTACAGATTACACCTACCTCATTGTGACTGAAGCATGTTGGAAGATGCAGAGTTTGAAATTATCCTGACAAACTGGAGCAATCACCTATGGAAGAAAAAGATATAAATCAAAATGTATACACTCAAAATAGTGTTTTACATAAGAACAATTAATTCACAAGTTTGAGAGCAATTGCTTTGGTAAGGGGTGCCTAGAAAGAATTCATGAGATCACAATGAAAAGGAAACATAAAAGCCATGTTACTGCCCAAACAGGGCTATCCTGAGATGCACAACCAGGAAGTTTAGAACTTGTAGAAAAAGCACTTAAAATATTTTTTGTGCTTAAAATCTAGAATAGTAGGTCTCTGTAAAAAAAATACTTCACATGATTCAGAAACATGTGCAGCCTACCAGCAAGTCCAGAGAAAAGCAATGAGAACAGTCAGAGGCTGGTGAATTTATCGGTAGAAACACATTAACCTGCTTAAGGCTATTTACCTTCATGAAGATAGAACTCATATGGGGCATAAAAAGCACAAACAAGTAAACAGCATTTTTTCAATATGCAAGGTGGATGAGATGAGAAGTTCCAGCTCAAGTTGCAGTGATAAAGATGTAGATATTCCAATATGGAAAAGGATCTAATTGCAGAATTGAGCAAATTGAATAATGCAGTTGCAAAGTTTCCATTACCAAAAGCAGAGATTAACAACAGATTAGAAAAATGCTTGTCAAAAAATCCGTAGGTGCAATTGATACTGTATTGAGGCAGGGTAGCTGGCTCTAGGGATTCACTCAGCTTTTTGATACTTCAATCAGAATCTTTAGATCTTAACAGAAGCTAAGTAGTTATTAACGATAAATAGATATTAAATAGACAGATGAGAGAACAGAACAGGAAATACTGGATGGCTTTCCTGAGGATAAATGAGGTATTTAAATTTAAACTATATGAGAAATTTTGCAATTTTCTGGCTCTTAGTCCAAGTTTAGACAACTTAAAGCCATTTGTTCTCTCAGAAGACAAAGGAATAGAAATATGGGCATAATATTCCTGATAATCTTACTGCTTCACTGTGAGAGCTACAAATCAGCTTAAATGTTGGGTAATTACTTCTCATGATTATTTGTCTTATTAAACAGCAATTCAGATTGAGGTGAAAACAGTACTTAATGTACCAGGAATGAAAATGAACCTACTTAAGAATGAGAAATGATCTATGACATCGATACAAAATGGCTGCAATAGGAATGGTCTTGGAAGAGCAGCACAAAGCCCAGACTGCCATAGGAATCATGCACAGTCGAAGATGTTTGTTCTGTTCAAAGACTTTTTGCAATATGGAACTGAATCAGCTAAACAAGTGCCTCTGTTGAATAAACACGAAGTCTCCTTTCAACCATTTTAAGTCCTTTGATGAATTTTCTGAAGACGTGGAAACCTTAACTTACCAATGCAATCTTTTCTTCCTTAAAATGATAGAGATTATAGAGGTGGCAAACAAATACATAGCCTTCTGAAATATTAGTATTGTTTATTAATCTTTGGTCATGTTTTCTATTTGTTTTTAACCATGAAACACTAAAGCGTTCAAGTTCGTATGCTTTCTAGTGATATAAAAATTTGCAAAATATTATTTTATATGGAAAGCATGTATTTCTGCATCTAAATAGTTGTAGTTGATTTGATTTGCCTTTTAGAGGTTTAACCACCTATTTCACTATGTAAATCTTGCATTCAATGAATCATACACTACTGATTTTCTTTTTCCCCTGCACTTTCATAAATTTATTCTTTTACCTGAGTTTAAGAGTATCAGTATACTTTCTCTGGATTTTAACAGACTTCCTGAACCAGTTTGATTTGCATTATTTTTGTTAAAAATGGTATTTTTACCTATAGAGCACATTAATCTAAATCTTTAGAGAATTCTTTGGAGACTTTTGCCATTTTCAGTCTGGGTTGTGATTTTTTTTAATTGATTGTTTATTATAAAACTGACAAGCTCCTACAAGCATTCCTGAATGTTGAGCCATTAATGGTTTAGAACCATTTTTAAATTAAAGGCATATAAACTAACTGGGTGAAAAAGTTTAATAATTAAGTAATTAATTTGGTTTTAAATATATTGTTCAATTACTACATGGAACTCTTCTGTCTGTAGTTGTTAACTGCAATCTATGTCTTATCAGTGATGATGTAAACCAGGTTTTTGCTCATTTTTGCTTTAATCTTCATTTTAGTCATTACAACATTTTGAGACAAAATGCTACTGCGAAACAATATGGCTATGATTTACACTTAAACTGAGTAATGCTTTTACAACTTTCTACAAAACTATATTGGTCTTGCTCTCTGCTGTCTTATCTCATTTCTGGCACAGTTTGACTTGCAATAGATGAGGAGATATGTCAGTTGGCATCCATATGTCAGTCTTATTTTAAAGTCAGAAGTGAGCATTCTGTACTAATCTGTTAGTTGCAAATCAGAAAAATTACTGACAGTCTTCTTAGCCAGCCAATACCTTGAGCACAATAAATCTAAAGAGTACACAACATAGTAAATCCACTGTTTAATGAGGACTTATACTTGCCTTATCTTATATTTTCATAGGGCAAAGATTCTGTAAAGAATGAATTTCAAGTAACAAGCTTTATTTATCTAATGTCTTCCTTTTGAAGTGATCATTGAATGCTTCACTGTCATCTTCAGTTTGTTTAAAGTCTTTCATACCAATATCCTTTATTTTAATTAATATCTGTTCTGAAGCTTTAGTCCTCTGAAGCAAGTAGTTGGCAATTTGAGTTACATGATGCAAAATCTGAATATTGGATATTCATAGGCTGAGCTGAGTCAGAGGTGACTCAAGGTTGCTTTAGTGGTTGTTTTTTACATTATTTTTATTTGTCTAAGAAGTTAAAAAGTTGCATTTGTTTCCAAAGTTGCACTTGTTTTGATGCTCTGTTTGAAACAGGATCTCTGCTGGCTTAAAAGACACAAACTGCTGTAAATTGTACTGAAAAGAAGTATTTGTAGTATGGGCTAGTTAAGTCAGATGGATCTGAAACACATTTTAAGACAGTGGAAGCTCTCATGAACTATTTATGCACTAGCTTTTGTGAATGATAGTCGAGTCCAGTTGCGCTTTAAACATAAGGGACAATTTTGTTTGAGTAAATCACATTGACTTTCAAGTTCCTAATATTATCTATTTTCAGGAAAGAATCATAGAATTATAAAATTTTAGAAGTTGGAAGGGACCCCTAAAATTCTATGATGCTATGGAAGATAGAACACTCAAAGAAATTAGTAAAAAGAAGAGACTCATAGAATCATAGAAAGTCTTGTGTTGGAAGGAACCTTAAAGATCATCTAGTTCCAACCCCTGTGCCATGGGCAGGGAATTTTCCACTAGATCGGGTTGCTCAGAGCTCTATCCAACCTGGACTTTAATAGTTCCAGGGATGAGGCATCCACAACATCTCTGGGCAACCTGTTCCAGTGTCTTCACCCACAGTGAAGAATTTGTTCCTAACGTCTAAGCTAAAGCTACTCTCTTTCAGTTTAAAACCATTCCCCCTTGTTCTGTCACTACATGCTCTTGTATCTTGTAAGATACTATTATCTTCAGGTACTGTAAGGCTTCACTTCAGTCACCTCAAAACCTCCTCTTTTCCAGGCTGAACAAACCCAATTCTCTCAGCCTTTCCTGGTGGGAGAGGTGCTCCACCCTTCTAATTGTCTTGGTGGCCCTTCTTTGGACTCACTCCAACTGGCTGATGTCCTTCCTGAGCTCTTAAAATTTGGAGCTCAGCTCCTGGAAACTAAAGAGGCAGTTATCTGTGTTAGTCATACACTGACTGGTTGTGGGCTACCTATGTGACATGACTAGTATGATTTTATGTATTAAGCAAAATATTTTCAGTAGGAATAATGAAATGTTAGTGCAGTATTGTCAGATACTGCTGAAAGTTTGTGTGGAATACTATGTATGTGTGGCTATTTATATTCAGGAATGGAAGAGGTACAAAGAGCACTTACCAGAGAAAGAAATACTTAACACTGACTCAAATAAAGACTACAAAACCCCCAAACAATTGAAAAAAAAGAAAAGGGAAAGGAAAAAATAGAAAACCAGAAGGAGATGATATATGCCATAAAGCAACACATGAAATGTAAAGGTCCTTAGCCATTAAGGAATGGCAAGTCTTTCCAATCAGAAAAGTGTGAATTTGAGAATTGGGCCCATAAAGTTCAGCAAAATGATACTACATGCACTTCTCCATAATACTGGGGGATTTACCTATGATTCCTTTTCACTCTCACACGCATTGTGCTTTCTACACAGCGCACATAATTCAGTGAAAATGGAAATTAAATTGAAATTACTTTCTTAAGAACTATTTAAAGAAGAGCTACATAATAAAGCAGTTTTAACAAGAAGAAAAATCTGCTTAGAAAAGGTACTTGCTAAAGTCTTTAAATAACCTGATGCAGACCAAATGAATTCAGAAAGCAAGACTACACCCAAACTTACGACTTTTGAACTGTTGCATTTGGTATAGCAGATATGTTTAAAATATAAAATGTTTGTCTTTAATCTTAAACATCAATATTAAAAATGCATTTTACATGTTACATTTATCTTTTGGGGGTTATCCTTAAAGAGAAAATAAGATTATTATATTAGCAAATTATTCCCTTACACACAGATTGTTGGAATTTATTTTGTCTGGAACCTTTTGTAAGCTTGGGTTTCGAGAGACTTAGAATGACTCATTTAATCTGAGATCCTCTCTCAGAAAAGCAGCCAGTTTAGAATGACACATTTAATTTGAGATCCTCTCTCAGAAAAGCAGCCAGTTGCTATCCTTAAAAATCACCATATTGATTCTACCCTTTTATGGATTTCCATGAAGGAATACAGAGAAACCTGGAGGACCAAGAACTGTCATTTGAATATTCTGATAAAAGAGGGGTTTTTGGTTTGTTGCTTTCAAAAGATGCACTTCATATTAGCTCTTATCTACTACGGTTTGATAAGGATGACTAGTTTTGGTCAGAACAAAGGGACAATTGAGATTAGTAAAGCAATCCATCACAATGCCTGTATGTGGCATGCCCTAATCAAGTTCTTAGGCTAAGGTGTATCAATGCAACATTTTCAATTTCTGTTTCTTTATTCCACTGTGTACTCTTAATAGTGAGATTATTTGCTATTTGAGATAGTAACTGTAACTAAATTTTCTGTATCCTGATTTGAAAAAGATTTGGTCTAGCCATTGGGGGAGGAAAAAATAGTCCTCACAGGAAAATGCTTATGCCAACCCATGAACCATACAGACTGTGTTGATTTGGACAGACCTCTGATCCTCCTGAGAGATGAGGCCTCAGGCAGGATTTTGGCTGTAGTGCTTAATACAAAATTTCAAGACAAAGAAGACATTTTTTCCTATTTAATTATTCCCCAGCCAACATCTTCTCTCCATTAACATTTAGTCAAGTCTTTCTAACTTAATACATTTCCAAAACCTGTTTAATTTCAGTTACTTGAACTAACCAAGCAACATTTTGTGAGACAAATATGTGATTTTCATGCAACTTTTAAAAGTAATTTTAAATAACATGTATTTCTAAGATAAAGAAATAAACAGTCTATATTAGAATAAAAGGTATGCTTATCATTAGGGGCTGTGGAGAACAACCACCAGAAATGCCATTCAATGCAAAAATAAATTCTTCTTTTCATTAGTTAATGATAGTGAAAAACTTTGACAGTTTTTTCAAGTGTTTCAATTCTGATGTCTGAAATTAGGCATTTTTATTAGGGTACAGAATTAATTACTTCTGGTTTTAATCTCTGGTTATTCTTCATTTCATTGCTACAAGTGTACCATCCACTTGAATCTTTCTAGTGAATTTCTGTAGGTTGTTTATACCAGAAGTCTTTCACATTTATGACAATAATATCCTCTCAATCTTTTGTAAAAGAGTAGTTTCAAGATAATGTAATGTAATTATGATCTGGTATTTTCAACAAATATTCTTCTGCTTGCAATAATTTTGACAAAACATGCTGGGTTTTTTTCATATCAAATCAGAAATATTCTGAAAAGTTTTACTGTTTTTGAAGAGAAAGATATATAAGGCATGTGATTATCTGGTAGACTCAGATGAAAAACATGTATGCCAAATGTTAAGGACCACATGTGACTTTTGCATTTGACTTCAACACAGCCAGGATTTCATCTGAAGCATTTTTTCTAAGATTTCTTTGACAAAACTGTGCAGTCTACATATTTCTCTGCAAAGATGATGAGACGAATTATGTTTTTCATTTTATGAGGAAAAGAGGTAATCTAGAAATCATAACTAACTTGCAGGAGGACCAAGTTAATAGAAAAGAAACAAGTGCTTATGGAATGCATGGAAATTGTTTTAATTCTGTACACTCAAAATTACATCTATATTAAGGAAAATTACATGATGAAGGCATAAACTGACAAATTACAGAAATGGTTATCAACATTGAATTATTGAAAACACATATGCAGTGATGTGTTTTGCACTTCAGGAGTGGTGCCAGAACAGATACTACCTACAAGCACACAATATTTTCCATGGGAAATATCTTTTGGGAAAGTAAAATGTAATAATTTCTCAGACTCCAAATAAACTATTGTTTTGGGCTTTTTTTTTTTTCAGATGTACTAACACAGTAATTTCTCAGACTCCAAAGAACCTATTGTTTTGGGCTTTTTTTTTTTTTTTCAGATGTACTAACACACCAGTCTGTGTCTTGGTCATCCAGAAAACAGTGTGTATTCTTTGCCATCTTTGCTAAGCAGATTAAAAAATTATTTCCTTTCATTCTTCTTATCAGTGCTGGCCACCCCTGTAATACCAAATGCTTTGGGTTTTGATATACATCCTCTAGTGAATCTTGTTAGGCTGATGGGACACATCTATCTCCAGCTCTCCTGCCTTTTTGTAGCAAAGTTTACTGCCCCTGTATAGGGGGTGATGAAAAGGAAATATGTTCTAGCATTTTCAGTTTGCATTCTGATGTGTTAATTTAAACTGCTAAAGAAAAGATGGCATTTGTGTGGTTTTGCTAGACCAAAATACACAGTTCTCTCTTAAAAGACTGAATGCTTCTGGCATAAGGCAGGACATTCACTTTGGGGCAGTAATATGCTAAACCACCCCTACAAGAGGACATTGACCAGATCTCTTTGATTTTGACCTACATCCTTTCTATAAATTTGCATAGGTTATGCATCTTGGCTAAGCTTGATAGGCTGTGACAGTACCTGTACCATTGAAATAGAACTTCACAGTTCAAGTAATATGTCAGGCATAATCCTCAGTCCTCCTAAGCCATGTTCCACTCCTACCAAGCTATTTTAAGCTTTAGTCTATTTACTTATTAGGTTTTCAATTTCAGAAGTGCCAAAAAAGGCATAATAATGAAAAATCCATTGCATGAAATCATAAGAAATTACAAAATTTTTGTGCCCACTTCCAAGTATGTGGAATCTGCACATTTATTTTATTGGATTCCACAGTTCATTTGAAGTGATGATGCATGTCATTGATAGACCTCTAATTTCCCACAAGCCTCTACAAAAATACTAACTCAGCAGCATTTTTGCTTAGAATATGCCTTTCAAATTCTAGCTATGAGACTGAAGTATTCTGAGAGCAGATGCCATTTTATATTTACTTTGTAGAAATTATTTTGCTACAATTCTAGCTGTAAGACTGAAGTATTCTGAGAACAGATGCCATTTTATCTTTACTTTGTAGAAATTATTTTGCTACAGTTGCTGGTCATTTGCAAGTTTTTGTAACACTATGGAAGCATGATGAGAGTATCTTCATGTTGATCAAAGTGCTGAGATTAGAAAGTGCTTACATTTATAAGTGTCCTATCATAACAGATTTCACTATTAGAGGTAAGACTGAAGTATTCTGAGAACAGATGCCATTTTATCTTTACTTTGTAGAAATTATTTTGCTACAGTTGCTGGTCATTTGCAAGTTTTTGTAACACTATGGAAGCATGATGAGAGTATCTTCATGTTGATCAAAGTGCTGAGATTAGAAAGTGCTTACATTTATAAGTGTCCTATCATAACAGATTTCACTATTAGAGAAAAACTTTTGTTGGCAGATGTAATAGCTTTTTGCTGTGTCATCAATGTGAGAATACACAGTAATTCAATTTTTCTTCCATAGTCTGTGTTGATTTTATGTAAAATATATTCAAAGCTAGGGAGAAAACTACTATTAACATAACATTTGAGAGTCAATCTGGTTTTTGTTGAACTTTACATATTAGAAAGATAAAATAGGTCATATCCAAATGTGACTTGTACATTTTGTTGACAATACCACTCAATAAATCTTTAAGTATGAGTAAAAGCACTTAATATAAACCCCAAAAGAAGAATAAAATTAAAATAGCTTTTAATGATCATCAAACTATTTTTAAAAAGTTTTAAACTAAACCGTCTGTTAAATATTATGCTCAGTGCATTGATCTATGTTTTGTGTAAGTAGTACAAGCTTAGAACAACTGAAGGTTGAAAGCTTGCCATGAATCAGTTAATACTTTTAGTTTTCACCACATTAAAGGATTTTCTCATTCTCTCCTTCTCTCTCTCACCCACACATGCACATGTACAAACACACACACATTTATAGTCTCTTCTTCATACACTGTGTTTTACCCATCGGAAAGAACCGTTGTGTTCTTCCTTCATGCATTTAACTGTAGTACTGGTTTAAACCTTATCAAATACATGGGAAATGTAGAGAAGTAGGTCTCTAATTATAATAAGAATATTAAGTATTCAAATCTTATCTCAAGATCAAATCTACATGTTATGAGTAAAACAGAACATTTTAAGTTATTTGAGAGTTTAAGAACAGACTTTATTATCACTTCGTACTCTCATATATGCTGTTGTACAGAAAAATCATTATATTAAAAATGTCTGCAGCAATGTGAGAGCCCAGTTGCTGTTGTTTTCAAGTAAGATTACTGTTCAAGAATCCAGAGGCTGCAACTACATTTTTAGTTCCAATAGACATCTGATTTTTTGTGAAATGCTAAGGCCTGGACATTAGGCCCAAGCCAGAGTTGACTTATAGATGAATCCTGACCATCTTGTGATTGTACTAGTTGGGTAACCTGCTAATAATAGATAGACATTTAGCAAACTTCTTATGCTAGCTGTTCTTATGGATAAACAAGTTGACTTAAAGACTGATATCTTTTATATGCTTGTGCCAAGGCCATGCAACTGTTTGCACTATATTTTGGAAAATTTGGACTGGTAACTTTCACATGGTCTTGCGCCAAGGAAGCTCCAAGGCCAGGCAGTTATCTGCAGAGTATTTTAGGAAATTTCCCCAACCGTGTCCTGGGCTCTGGCCAAGCTCCGGTCTTGGTTGGTTGGAGGGGAGTACCACCAGATGTTTTCTGCATCAAACCAAAACAGATACAGGTTATTTTTAGCCTGCTGATTTGGCCCATAAAAGCTGAACCCTCTTGCAGCAACTTTGATCTATGAGTAGGTGTGCTGCATAAGACCTCCCAATTGCTGGGAAAGGCACTCTAAACCCTCGCTGCAACCAGGGACTCGCCAGCAACTGCGAGTCTGGATGATGGTAAAGTATTAGGGCAATGGATGATGTATCTTTCTTAATCACAATTCTTTGCTGTATGTAATAATGATTAGGCACATTACCCTGCTCATTTGATTTACAGTCTGTGCTGCTTGAATTAGGGCTCTTGCAAGATAACCATATAGGTAATTGTATTATTCTTATTCCTGTTTATTTTAAA
This sequence comes from Acanthisitta chloris, assembly GCF_000695815.1. Classification (NCBI taxonomy): domain Eukaryota; kingdom Metazoa; phylum Chordata; class Aves; order Passeriformes; family Acanthisittidae; genus Acanthisitta; species Acanthisitta chloris. Next base: position 38,806 of record NW_008651979.1, read on the forward strand.
CACCAGTAGTAAAACAAGCCTATTCTTTTCATTGGTGTCTGTGTCATTTCTGTCACTCCTGTCAATTGGCAGAACACCTTGATATTGACTTTCCTCTCTGGGAGTTTATGCAATGTGGCTGCACAGATTTTGTAGTGGAAAAATTAAGCCTTGAATATTATTGTGTATTCCTGAACCTTACAGGAGAATGTTGGTGGTTTCCTTTTTTGGCAGGGAGATTGTTTGTTTTTTTTGTTGATGAGTTTCTTTTTGGTTTTGTTTAGTTTAGTGAAGTGCAGATTGTTTGAATGGATTTTAAATATTGATTTAAAACTATATAATCTTTGTTGGTCCACCAATAGCATAAAGTTGATACTGGTAAAATTGCTACATGGAAATGGGATCTAAATTAGACAAATGCATGTCAGAAAATATCATTATTTGTTATGGTTAGTAAATCATGACCATGGGCAGAACAGATGACTTGACAGTTCATTAGGAAAGACAGGAGTCAGAAAGCAAGATGTTTTAATAACCAAAATATCTGATGTTTTAGACAACTACTCCATACACCAAGGAGGACAGAGGAAAATCAGAGTTTGCTGAAATTAATTTCTATCCTTGGTTCTTGTAAAAGTTACTACTTCAAAAGATTCATTTGGTACAAAGTTAGCTATTGGAAAGTTTGAATTTATTGGATTATTTTTTGGTTGGTTGGTTGATTTTGTTGTTTTTTTTCTTGGAGGGGAATAACTGTCTATATGCATGCTGCTAGCACTCAGGATTCCTAAAGGTAATAAATAGTGTAAGAAGTCAGAATAATAAGATAATTTCATTCTGGGGCAGAAAGTTGAGAATAAGGCAAGACACAGAGACTGGTGGAGGTAGACAACCATTCCTAAAAGGAGGAATGGATGAGTCCTTTAGGCTCAATGGAAATCTAACTGTTGCCCTGTTTTCAGTAATAATGATTGTTTAAGAAGTCTGAGGAGTGTTCTGGATAAAACAGATACAGAGTACGTGTGTCTCTGTCAGGCATTTGTCCGAAGAATGAGTCACAACAAGAGATAAAGCATGCTTGTTAAAATTTAGAGCCACAGGTTTCTTCTGTACTCAGCAGTGGTCAGGCTGCACCTCAAATCTTGCTCCAACAGTTCCTTGTCCTTCTTATGTTGAGGACACCAGAACTGCACGGAGTATTCCAGGTGGGGTCTCATGAGAGCAGAGTAGAGGGGAAGAATCACCTCTTTTGACCTGCTGCCACACTCCTTTTGATGCAGCCCAGGATTCAGTTGGCTTTCTGGGCTGCGAGTGCACACACTGCAGCTCATGGTGAGTTTCTCATCCACTGTTGCTCCCAAGTCTTTCTCCTCACTGCTGGTTGTTGCTAAGTAGATCTTACTGCTTTCTACAGTTACCTGAAAGGAGGATTGTAGCATGATGTGGAACAGTGTCTTTTCTCAGTAATTATTGACAGGATGAGGAAATGGCCTCAAGTTGTGCTAGGGTAAGTTTAGGTTGGATATTAGAAAAAATGTCTTCACTTTAAGGATGGTCATGCATTGAAACAGGATGCCCGGGGAGGTGGTGGAGTCACTATCCCTGGAACTGTTAAAAAAATTTGTGGATGTGGCACTTGGGGACATTGTTTAGTAGTGGACACAGTGGTCCTAGATTAATGGTTGGACTTCGAGGTCTTTTCCAACCTAAACTATTCTATGATTGTACTGTGGATCAGGAGTGGATACTTTTTTCAGTATTAAGGCATGATGCATGGAATAACAGTTGCTTGATTTCCATAATAAGCAAGTAGACTGAGGAAGGAATAAAAATGCAACTTCAAGCTTGGAAAGGAAAAGAAAATCTATTTGCAATAATATCACCTAAACCTTTTAAAAAAATGGATTGTATAGGGATATCAAGACCTAGTCATTTTCAGAAAATAAGCTTCAGGCCCTGTTTGAGACACTTGATACACAGAACAGATGTTTTTGTTGAATTTGCCAAATTACTTTCAGGTCTGTTTCATTGTTCATTTAGGAACGGACATTCCATATAAGTAAGTGAAGCTGTGCTTTTAAAGCAGGCATTGTCTTGTGGTTTTAATCCTAAATCTCATCTGCTTTTGTCAGCTCAAAATTAGATTATAAAACTAGGTATTGTCTAAAATTTAATCTTAAATCAATACACAAACACTTGCTGACATAGATATAGATATTCTGCTTATCATTATACATTCTAGTCCATAGGTAACACTGAATACAGAAAGCCAAATGGAGAACTTGTGATCTTTCTGATGGGCTTTAATTTTGTAAAGCCCGTTGTTGTTTGGTATGGGCTTCTCAGTGCATTGCATCGTGTCTTTCTGGAGACTTGAAAGCTGTAAAAGAGTCAGTATGAACTGAATGAGATTTGAAAGGTGAGCTTGAGGGGAACCATGACATTTAGGGAAATTTCCAATTTATTTATTTTTAAATAAATAATTTCTTCCAATTTGAACAGATTTTCTCTCGACATCTTGGATTTAATTGAAAATAGGTAGTCTTGCACTCATTGCATACTGCAAGCTTTACATTAGTTAAAAGATTCATAAAAATGAAAGGATTATGAAAATAATATTGCTGTACACTGCAGTGATGCTATTTTAATAGCAAGACTCTTCCTTTGATATCAGCTGAAGTTTCCATCATCCTTTGAGAGAACTAGCCCCTGCTGTGTAATGTCCTTAGACTGACCACAGGGTACATCTTCATTTTAGTGGAAAATTTCCCTTTTTATTAATACTTCTAATTGTTTTATAATTGTATCAAGGATGAGATGTCTCATTTTTTTTAAAAGGGTTTATGAGAACTTTTCTTTCAAGGATATATCTGGATGACATTTCAATATATTTTACTAGCCTTCATATCTCACAACAAGAAATCTTTTCCATCAAAGTTTGGTCTGTCCCTATCTTAGTAGTATTTCCCAAAGCAGAAGAAATACTCTGAAGACTCATCTTTGTGTTTCCCTCTGATGGAGGTTCTCCCTGTTTATCCTGAGAGCCTGGGTCAAATACATGAAACTCCAAGAATGACCTAGTAGTCCTTTTACTTAAGTGCTTCAGGACCAGCTCTTGTCAGACTAGTCTGAGAAAAAATTAATAGGAAAGTAAACTCCTCTTTATTATACGAGGATATAAACTGGAAAGTCATTACTAATACTGACAAGAGATGCAAGGAATTGAAATTATCCAAGAAGTATTTGTTTTAACATTACTAGCAGTGTTTATTACCTACAGACCTGATAATAAGCATTGTCTCCTGGGCAGTCTCCTTCCCTCATTGCCAGTCACTGTTATTCCCATTGACTGCTACTGCTCACCAGGGGGTTCCTAAAAATTCTCAGCCTTCATAATTAATCAAATCAAATTATCATCTTGGAAGAACTTGCTAATGAAATACTGTCAGTGACAATATTGACTTTGGGTATGTAAAAGTACATTATGAACCTTCTCACAAGACATCCACAAACAGTTTTGGCAACTTGTTGATGAGTAAACAAGTGCCAATGAATGCCCATGTAATTGGAAGTAGGTATATTTTCCATGAAGTCTAACTCCAGCACATCTAAGAAAGCAAACATTTTTGTTATAATGAGTATAGTATATTAATTAGTGTCATTTGGAGGCTGAACTTGAAAAATAGTAAGGGAAATATTTATAGACTTTGTGTCTGTATATCAGCTGAATATAAATATAATGCAGCAAAGCCAAGAAGCCTCTTTAGGTAACAGGATAATAGATGGTATTTTAGGATAATAGAAGGTACCCTGAGGCAAGTATTAAAGAAAAGAGATGGGAAAAGCTGAATGACAGAGGAAAAATTGTAGAAATAAAGGGGAACTGGAAGTAACAGAGAAGACTGAAGGAAAATAAGGCAGAGATTGGAAAAAGCAAAATATTGCTGCACAGGAGAGAACTGCTCTGAAGTCTAGGGATAAATTTTCTCATTCACTGTGTTATGGCACCATGTAGATGTCCAGCTTCTGCTCTCCTGTGACTGAGTTGAGTCTTCATTCTTCACCAGGATTTTTCACACACTTGCAGATCTAGATAGAGTGATGAGGCTCTTGGCTGGATTTGGTCCCCATGCAGAGCACTCCTTCTTGTATCACTCTGCAGCTACAGCACTTGGCTGTTGATACATCATCCAGTGTACAAATTTATCCTTGTCTACAGAGATTAACTTTGCCATGAAAAAGGATGCCTTATGAAGCAGCATTCCAGAGTGGCACACAGGGAAGAACCATAGTTTTTGAGCAATGGCGGTTGAGGGACAGATTTCCAGAGAAAAGAGGTTTTTCACCTTTGTAAGTTAGCAAAAACACAGTGAAGCTCTGAGGACAGGAAGAAGCATGTTACCGACTGAAGTATCTCATAGAGAAGTAAGAATCCCTTTTAAACAGTAGGTTTACTTTCTCTTCTGCTGATTTCCAATATGGGCCATGAAACCTTCTGTCTCTACAAAGGGAGAACACATTGATCCAATTCATGGAAGTCAGGGTGGAAGGGAAGACTAAGATCAGTGTGTCAAGAAGCAGAATCTTTGAGAATGACTGAGCCTCATGTGAGTCTGAAGCAGACAGGAAAAACAAGACTTGGAGCCAGAAATCAAAGCAGTAAATGAGACTGGGTAGCAAGCCAGTGTCAATTCCATTAAAATAAAAATATTTCTGCTTTTATAAGAAAAAGAAAGAGTTACAAATGTTAGTGCATCTAAAACATGGTCTATAAGGACAATGTGAAACTTTTTCATCTCCAAGCCATTTACTGTAGTTTATAGTGTAGAGTAAAAGTAATTTCATTTCTTCACAAAAACAAAGGAAAACAATGGGGAAAGAAATAAACCAAACCAAAATAAAACAATTCTTTCTATCCAAAGATATTCCCATATCCAATTATTCAAAGCACAAGATTCTGTCAGTTGGACTACATCTTAGTAGAAACTCACGTTTTCATTTTTTACAATTTCATAATAGAACAAAACTCGCTGAATTTTCACAAAGAATATCTGCCTATAATTTTACAAAAGAAAAATGCTAAAAAATGCAGCACTGAAACAGTTTTTTTGTTTTGTGGTAGTACAATGTGAAATTTATGTTCCACCATATCAAATGTTAAATAGAATGCATATAACATAACTGGGTTTTTTGTAAGGAATGCTAGAAAAAAGAAATAAATTTGCACCATTGCTTTTGGGAAAAGATGTAAAATATAAATAAAGAAATTATAGAGATATTTGGATTTGTATCAGAAATTCATTAAACCAAGTTCATCCTTAGATAGGTCTTTTTTAGATATATAATCTGAGAGAGGAGAGAAAAGGCAGAATGATCTGTAAAGTAAGAGCAGACTGTCTGTTGTAGTGCCTATGTGGGTCTTACAGGATTTAAGCAACAATTTAGGTTCTTATATTCAAGAGCAGGTCAGAAAGCTTATTTTAAATGAAAAGACATCACATACTGTACTTTGATGTTCCTTTAGCATTCAGTTTCTATAGAAAATGATCTAAGAAATTATTGTTATGACCTAAAATATTGTCAAAGACCTGATTGCTGTGTATGCAAGAAATGTTCCAAAGCTCATGGCCACAACCCTTTTCAAAACAACCTTCAAGACCATAGTGATATCTCTTAAATTTAAGGATTTTTTGTTTGTTTTTAAGGTGCCGTTTTCCTCCTTTCTCCTCAAATAACTATATTTCATTGCAACTCAGGATTGGCCATTATTCTGTTAGCATCTTGGTATGCTCCCCTTCTGACATTAAACACAGAGATGAAGAAGATATGTTTTGTTATAGTTTTAGTCAGTGAGGAAACGTAATCCCTCACTGCTGCGCTGCAGATTACCGCAACATTTTTGTATTAAACATCCATTGAGGTCAACCCTGAAACAGTTCATAGACAAGGAACCAAAATTCAGGTTTGCCAATGATGGAAGAGATCAAATCCTCTCATTTTTTCTTCCTGTCCAGTCTGATAATTTTGTGTTCAAAACTGGCTTCAGCATGAGGAGTGAGAATCATGTGTGATATTTTGTGTTGTAATGTTTTAGGAACTGGAAACTGGGAAACATGGCTTATTTCCTCTGATGGTGTTTTAACAGTAAATGTAAAACCCAGACTCCTTCATACCATGATGCCCTTAAACAGTGTGAGGTTTGCAGGGGTTCTTCTTAGGATTCTTTCATTGGGAAAGTATTCAGTATCCTGAATTTGCACAGAGAGAGGCATAATCTTGAATGCCATGAATATATATCGGAACGAAATGAGAATTCAAAGACAATTCTCTCTTTGATATTTCCTTTGGTTAGCTCTGGGTGAGTGTGCATTGAACAATCCTGAGACTGTGACTTCTGCAGGACCCTGACTTTCTATGAAACCTTGACATGCAGAAGTGCCCTATCTCAACAGGATGACTGAAGAAGACATTTTAAATAGCATCTGCTCTTTGCTGAACTATACCTAATCCAGAGAGTCAACAGAAGAATTCTATCCCTTAAATATCAACTTATATATTGATAGTAATGGAAAAATGACATTGCTTGTTCAAATTGGACTGATATATTTCTTTGCTGCTTGATTGCTCTTTAAATATGCTTTAAAGCAACCTCTCTGGCTTCCTAAGTACCTTCCTAAAAGAATTACTTGATTCAGGGCTCCTAAAGATGATGAAACCCATTTTACTCACATCTTTGCTAAATTGGTTTGCCTCAGATAGTCATGAATATAAACACAAGAATATAAATGGAGTTAGTGTCTTATACCTAAATGCAGAAAGTTGTAATTTCCAAATGTCTTTTAAAAAGCTATGGAGTCAGATGACATTCTGAAATCTCATTTTCATGATATTTAGCTTGCATATTATACTCTGTCAACAACAATAATAAACAGTTTCTTAACTCAAGGCTTTTATCCAGAACTTTAAAATTATTTGTTAGTTAATGTATTCTTCTATAGTTGTCATTTACCTATTCCATAGGTATCTATTTCCTTTCCTTTTACCTCATTTCTTTCAAGCGGTTGATACTGCCTTGGAGTAGAATGATAATCAGGCTGTATTGCTTTGTTGTTCCCTGAAGTAGGGATACATGGAAAGTGTAAATGATGCAGTGACTGCAGCACTACAGTAGGAAACAATGAGAATACCAACAAAGTCATGATGAAAGTAAGAACTGAGTTTGGCAATACTGTGGAGGTGACAGCGGGCATACTGTGCAAAGCAGGTGGAGAAAGAAGGAAAAATGAACTGTGTTGAGAATCCTTGCTTTGGAAGAAAATAAATATGGGTGAGAAAGCCTAGTTGGAGGAGGAGAAAGAAGAAATCTATACAATTTTTATTTTTTTTTCTAAAGGAAGATCCTTTATCATGCCTCAATTAAAATAACTTATTTTTCCCAAGAGAGACACACTATCTGAAGAAAAGAGAGGCAATGTTTAGTGATATAGTTAGGTATGGATATAGATATTACCAGTGGAGGAACTGTTAATTGTCATATCTAGTGTAAATGGATGGGAAGCTAACTTCAAAAGATGAGATATATAAAACTTGCAATGGGTTCATCTCAAGGATAGTTTTTGTTCTGTTTAAGGGCAGATGGGAAAATGTCATTACTCTGCTGACAGTTACATGATTCCAGCGCTTTCAGTTGGGAAATTAAGATTGTAAATGAGTGTGTGACTGAAGCTGACCATATTGTTAAGCCAGGAGAAAACTCCTGTAACATTTGGTATAGCTGCATAGATGTTAAACCTCTGAGGTGTGACTGAGAGGGCTCTAAAGAGATAGTAAAAGAAATTGCTGAATGTGAATGCATCTTGAAGAATTATTTTTATACCCAACCAGGACAGAATTTGATGAAAAAAATCGTCTTAAGAATGATTTCCAAACTGGAAGCCATTTGGGACTTGTACACATGTGCACACAATATTGATGTTTATGTGAATGTGAAAAGAGATGTTAACTATTAAGGAAGGGTTCTGAGAAGAGATGGCAGCTTTGTAGAGGTGTTGATGCAATAGCTACACTTCAAGTAAATGTACAAACACACAAGAGAAGTCAGATCTGATTTCTGCCTGAAAATCAGGTCCTGGTAAATTAGTCCCAGAGGTGCTAAAAATTTTGCAGATAGTAAACAGACCAAGTAGATAGCAGATCAAATTCACTATTGTAATCTTAATGGAGGAGCAATTTATTTGTTTCCTTGGGATTCATGCTCTTTATCATATAAATTTCATTTGCCAGTGTGGTAGGTTAACCTTGGCTGGCTACCAGGTATCCATGAAAGCCACATCATCCTTTCACCTTCTCAACAAGATGTGGGACAGAATGATCACGTACAAATATTGTCATGGGAAAGAAAAACTTGACTTGGGGAAAATTAATTTCATTTATTGTTAATTGATAAGAGGGAATGATAATGGAAATAAGAACAAATCTAAAAATACTGTCACCCCACCCCTTCCTTCTTCCCAGATTTAGCTTTGTTCCTGATTCTTTTATCCTCTCCTCTCCTGAGTGGCATAAGCTGGAATAAGTCAGGGAATGACTCTTGTCAATTTATCACATGGTGTCTCTTCCACACTTGCCTCTTCACACCCTTCCCCTGCTCCAGGGTGAATTCCCTCCCACAGGAGACAGTCATAAGAGTAACTTCTCCAACAAGTGTTCCCCATGGGCTGCAGTTCTTCATGACCTGCTCCAATGTGAGCCCCTCCCACTTAACGCGGTCCCTCATCAACAGGCTGCTCCAGCGTGGGTCCTCTGTGGGGTCACAAGTCCTGCCAGCAAACCTGTTCCAGCATGGGCTCCTCTCTCCATGGGGTCACAGGTCCTGCCAGGAGCCTGCTCCTGCACAGGCTTCTCACAGGATTATAGCCTCCCTTGGGCATCCACCTGCTCTGGAGTCTTCCAGGGACTGCAGGTTGATCTCTGCTCCACCGTGGACATTCATGGGCTGCAGGGGCATAACCTGCCGCACCATGGTCTGAACCACAGGCAGCAGGGGAATCTCTCCTCTGGTGCCTGGAGCACCTCCTCCCCCTCCTTCTTCACCATCCTTGGTATCTGCAGGGCTATTTCTCTCACATAATCTCACTCCTCATTCCCAGGTGCTGTTGCGCAGCTTTGTTTACCCTTTCTCCTATATGTTATCATGGAGGTGCCAATAGTGTCATAGAAGAGCAACAAGGCTGGTGAAGGAACTGGAGCACAAGTGCTGTGAGGAGAGGCTCAGGGAGCTGTGGTTGTTTAGCCTGGAGAAGAGGAGGGTCAGGGGAGATCTTATCACCCTTTACAGCTACCTGAAAGGAGGTTGTAGTCAGGTGGGGGTTGATCTCTTCTCACAGGCAACCAGCAGGAGGACAAGAGGACACAGACTCAAGATCTGCCAGGGGAGGTTTAGGTTGGATATTAGGAAGAGAATTTTTTACGGAGAGAGTGATCAGGCACTGGAATGTGCTGCCTGGGGAGGTGGTGGATTCACTACCCCTGGAAGTTTTCAGATGAGACTGGATATGGCACTTAGTGCCATAGTCTAGTAATGATAGTAGGGTTGGACTATTCTTTGAGGTCTCTTCCAACCTGGTTGATTCTATGATTCTGTGATGGGCTCAGCTTTGGCCAGCAGTGGGTCTATCTTGGAGCTGTCTGGAACTTCCTCTGTTCAGATGCAGACAGCATCTGGCAATCCATGATTCTATGATCTTCTCACAGAAGCCTACCCTGCAGCCCCTCTCCCACAAAATTAGCCCTTGTCATGTAAACACAATACAGGTAACATTCTGAAATGTGGGTCGCATCACTGAATATTGTTGCCTAGCCCATATGGCTACCAATTCAAGATCTGCAGTGCATTGCTTGAGCATTACTTTAAGCAGCAGTGCACCAAGTTTCTATGAGATAAATTCAAAGGCATTTAGTCCTAATCCGTAGCGCAAGACTTGCTCTAGTTTCATGAGTGCAAAATCACCACATCCATGGATGCATATATACCACAGTGGTTTATGTCAGCAAGAGATCAGAATATCCCTGTTTTGACACAGCCTTTGATAAATCCATGCTAGGATAAACATTTTCCCACACGAAACATTACAGACCATTAATTGCTTTCAGATTATGTGTTGTAACAATTTAATATTTTTTTATGTTCATTTATTTACCTTTTTTTCCATAAGTGAAGAAGCAAAAGTCGTGTACTCATGTACAGTTAGGTCTGGTTTCTGGAACACTTCATGTAATACACTGGAGGAATTGCAAAAACCTAATTTGCAGTAAAAAAAAGTGCTGAGGTCTTGGTAAATAAAATATACACAGGAATAGGAAGAACAATACTGCAGATCTAATTTGCTTTATTGATTTTGTTTTGGTATTGATTTTGTCTTATGTTTCTTTATCTTCCAAGGCTCTGCCTCTGCAAATAAACTTCTTTGTGACACATGTTTATATTGATAGCATAATGTGGTGTGCAATATAAAAAAAGTGTGTGAGGGAAGTGGCAAGCTTTAACATATGCTTATGGAGAGACTCATGTGGCACTGCCTGTTTCAGGAGGGATTTTAAAATCATTTCATGTTATATAGTATGTCTGTCGGATACACTAGAAGAGAAAATTATGAACGGTTTTCATGTTTATATTTCTGTGTTTAGTGACTCAGAGAACTAAGATGACAATCTCCATAACTATTTTTCCTAGCTGGGATGTGTTTCATAAAGATATTGCAATTTTATACACATCTCTACCACATCTGTAGTGAGAAAACAACTTTTGAAATTAAGACCTTAAAAGTAGACCAATAAAATAAAATTAATACAATACCAATAGATTAACCTGCAGAACTGTTAACTCTTTCATAGATTTCCTACATAATTAAGCTTCACAAAAAAAACCCACACTGTTTTTACTGGTAGCATTTATCTATGCTACCAGTAAACTGAAATCAAAGAATCATAGAATTTTAGGGGTTGGAATGGACCTTCCAGATCATCTAGTCCCAATCCCTTTTGCCATGGGTGGGGACACCTCCCCACATGACCAGGTTGCTCAAGGCCTCATCCAGCCTTTGAACACTGCCAGGATTGGGGCATCCACCAACCTATTCTGATATTAACTTGTAGTCATCATCTTTGATCCCACTTGTAATTACTATACCTGGATGTACATTTTGAAGAGCACAAACTCATGAATTGGCTTTAGCCTAAAAGTCAGAACTTCATGCTACTTTTATGTTTAGCATAGACTGAATTACTACGTATCATCACCTGACTGTGTAGTCATATTTCAAGTAGAAGAAGTGATGATGTGTTTCTAGACTGTTGTTTGACAGGTCTCTACCCAAGACACTTTTACTTAGATTATGCTTCTACCACAGATCTCAAGGAAGTTCTTAGGCAAGGGACACTTTTAGTTTAGCAAAGTATTAATGTCTTAAATGTGTTAAGTTTAATAATAATAATAATAATAATCACATTTTCAATTTCATGGAGAAAAAAGTAATTTCACTACAAAGCATGTCTTTGTTATCAAGTGCTATAATGTTATTTTCTTTTATTCTAATAATAATAGTATTTGTATTTATCTGACAACAAGGTGAATTTTTTCTTCATTCTTGAAGGTATTTATTATCTGAAAGATACTTTAGGTTATGGTTTAAAGAAAAGCCTGTGCTGCTGAAAGATGACAATTTACCACTTTTGCAGCCAGGTGCTTCTTATCCTGCAATAAAAGGAATATACATTTTGAACTTTCACTTATAACTGTATTTTAAAATGTTTATTTCAAAGTTTTGTCCTGGTTTTGGCTGGAATCGACTTAATTTTCTTCCTAGTACTTGGTGCAGTGCTCTGGTTTTATATTTAGTATGAGAATAATGTTGATAACACACTGATGTATTAGTTGTTGCTGAGCAGTGCTCACCCTAAATCAAGGACTTTTCAGTGTCTCAGGTTCTGCCAGCAAGCAGGTGCACAAGAACTGGGAGAGAGCATAACCAGCACAGCTGACCTGAACTGGCCAAAGGGATATTGCATACCATAAAATGTCATGCCCAGTATATAAGTTCGGAGGAGTTGGCCAGTAGGGGCCCATCACTGCTGGGGGGTGGGCTGGGCATGGGTCAGTGAGCAATTGCATTATGCATCACTTGTGGTTTTTAAAATTTTTTTCCTCTCTCTTTTTGTTTTCTACCTTTCCATTACATTATTATTAATATTTATATCTTATTTCAATAATTAAATTGTTCTTACCTCAACATGGGTTTTAAATTTTTCTGATTCTCCTCCCCATCCACCATAGCGGGTGGGGGAGTGAGTGAGTATCTGTCTGGTGCTTAGTTGCTGTCTGGGATTAAACCACAATAGTTCTTATAGCCAATCCTGTAAAATACATCTTTCTGAGCTATTCATGATCTATAGGCAGAAATTACCTTATGTATTGCTTCATATGTAATATATAACAATGCCTTGTTCTATTCTCATTTGGAGAATGCCTGCTAGATAATTTGCAGATTTTATTCATGTGCACAGTATAAAATTTCTGTGTTGCACGCACCAAACTTTCTCTTAGTATGTTCTTCAACACGGAAAATCCTGTCATTATAGAATCAAAGTTCTTAATTAACAGTTTAGTGGTTCTTCATTCTAACATTTGTTCTCAAGTATGTAGTTGAAAGGGGTATGTTATTGTGGTTATAAAAGAACACACACATTTCCTTGTGTTCCTCTTAGAGCACTGATCTCCTAGGTTTGTGGCACAAAGAAGTCCTGACCCTTCTTTAAGAAGAATATATACCTTATTTCCCAGACTTCTCATTTACATTTAAGGAAAGATTTATTCTGTGAAGCACTGTTCTGCAATAGTAAGGAAAGGAAATTATTTTAAAGTATTTAAATAATAAGCTGTCAAGTAGGTGGGCACTTCTTTTTGCACAGGTACTTGATTCCAAAAACTGTCAAGATTGATATCAGCTTTGTAGTCCTAACAGTAATTTCCCATTCCCACAAAGCAAGAATACAAATCCTAAAGCACTGTATATAATGTGAATTTCACATTATACTTTATTTCTCAGACAGTTCTTTAATAGAAAATAGGTACAACCTATGCTTCTTCAAAGTACTGAAAATGTTAATCTTGATTTTCTTTCAGGTGCTTAATATGAAAATTACTGTGGGTGATTGTTCTGTATTAGTAATCAAATGTTTTGATGAGATTGTCTATCATCTACCTTTTATGAAAGGAAATCACTTCAATTTTCAGGTAGATGCTTAGAAGAAAAAAAAAAGCCAACAATCCAGAAGGGTTTTTTTATTTCTGAGTTGAATTGTGTTCATTCATCCGGAGAATACACATTGAGTTCCTTTCAGAAATAATTTTTGATTACTAGGAAAATTTTGAGAGCACCATCAACTTCTAAGAAAACCTAAAGATATTTTAGGGCCAAAGTTACACTTAGAATAGCAGTGATATGCATACATTAGTGTACTTGTAAATTTAACACTGTCAACTTTCATTTCAGCTTGTTAAAATAAAACTGAAGTCTAAAGGATACAAATGTGAAAAAGTACTTTTATCTTTAGAGGTGAAAGAAGCAGTAGTGTAGTATTAACTTTTCTAAGATTTGGTTAATTATTCTCTGTTCTAGAAAATGTTACAATGATTTACTCTTTAGCTTTAATATTACAGGGACTTGATGTATTTCCCATTAACTCATTTTCAAAGGCAGTTAATTCCAAGAGGTCAGTACCTATAATTGGCTTAGTGAAAGAGACAATAAACTTATAGGTTAACCTAAGCAAGTAAAGTAATTTCCTTCCCCTTTTGCATTTCTGTTGTGCCAGATTGCAAAGTGCAACTGAAGAGTAAGTATTTATAACTCTTAGTAATATCCATTTGCATAAACCGTCTCATCATGATGGAATATACTCTGAACTGTTTACCCTTTTGCTTAATTGAAATAAGAAATAGCTTCAATATGAACTAACATTCTTATTATAGCTAAAGTCCGAGGTTCTAATACCGCGAAGTCACTTAGAGAAACATTACGTTTCAGAAGAGGTCAGTAGTTTAGTGCTTGAAACAGAAGTTTATGGATGTACAGAAGTTACAGTGAGCTGGTTTATGTGGCTGTGTTTCTCAAAAATACTTCAGCTTTTGCTTGATGACAAAAAGAAAAAAAACTTGAAAAAAATCTCAAGACTAGTCAAAAAAATTTGAGAATCAAACCTTGCATAAGTTTCTAATGTGGAAGTTTAACATTTAAAATGACTCCTCAGGCAAATTTACTGTTATCACTATATATAGTAGCTTTTGGAAAGGTTAAGCTCATTTTCTGTTCGCAATTTTGCATCTAACAGGCAGTCACCCAAGTACATGACGGACGGAGCATTCTCAAATGTAAACCATTCATGCCTATGAAGTGCTGATGTTGGACATGTGTATGACTCCTTAAGGCCATTGCAAAAATCCTACCCAATATGGATAAAGAAATGGAGCAGTCAGGCAAAGAGTAACTTAAAAGGGCTCAGTAAGACTATTTTAATAACTATATAAACATAATATTAACAGGTGAAAAGTTTGGAGGATTTATGACCTCTAGCTTAATGGCATCAGCCAGGTCAGTTTGATGTGTGTCCCACTGTGTGTGTGTCTATAAAAACTACATTCTGCTTTTTGACTATACAGTGTTGGTTTTAGTGACTTCCTGTGGCAGCAGGTTACGCATCATGTTTGATTGGTTGTTCAATATTGACTTAAGAAGAAATAGCAAGCATCATATGTGGTTATACCCTCAATTTCTCTTAATAGACAAGAAAGGGTAGTGTTAAAATTGACAGTGTAGTATAACTATCTAAGCTTTTTTTAATGTGTTCAAGATAACATGACAAAATTGGGGACTGGATGCATGCTTAAAAAAAGATTCCCTGCTCCAAAAGAGGACAGAAAGAGAATGAGTTTCTGTAGCAGTTTCACCGACTTTTATCCCAGTACCCCTCTCTTTCCCAAAAGCATAAACTGTAAGATGGGTTTTGTACATTGAACTTATCACAAGCATAAAGTTATTTTCTGGAAGCAGTTAATAATATTTGGACTGATGCTAGTCAGAAGGAACATTGTTTTCTGTCCCCTCCCATGCTGAAGAAAGGCATTTGTGCCCCCACTTTGTAAGGCTGCTCACTAACCATGTGCAACTCAGAAAAACCTCTTGAATACAGCAGTGCCAGTTTAATTTAGGCATTGTTCTTATCAATGCTTTTGCAGATGCTGTAGGCAATAAGCCATGTGAGTCACTTGCAGAACTTTCTAAATTACTTTCCATGTCTCAGTGATGAGAGTGAAAGCATTCTTCATGTCCATGGCCCCTCCAAAGCCCTTTGCTGAGAAAAGTACCATTTGTTTTTAAAGCAGACCTACAATGTTACTGCTTATAAACCCCCAGAGAGTTCTGGAGGACTCAAAGTAATTTGCTTCCCATTAGTCTGATGGGTGAACAATAAATATCAGATCTGACTTTTACTGCGAGAGTAAGATACAGAAATTTCACATCTGTGCTATTCAGGGAAAAGCAATGAACAGAACTGGATCACTCCACGTGTTGCTGTTTGAATTTTACTGTGCACGTGCTTGAAAAGAGTGAATCCTACTTTCTGCTCACTGGCATTTCTTTGAGTTAGTTATTGCCATACCATTTTGCTGCAACAGATTTCAGTGTTAGCCACTAGAAATCCTTCAGAAGAGGAGGGTGTTTCTGCACAACCTCACATTAGCATTCATCTCTGTTCTTTTGCCCCAGCTCACCTCCAGCCTTGTGTGAGCTATTGCAGAAAGGCAACTGAGAATTGATAATTCTGTAAATTGTAGAGGGATCCAAAAACTACAGGAAGAAGTCTCTCACATCTATTTTTTGACTTCGGTCTGATCTAAGCAATTTCATTGGGAGGTCTTATTTTGGACAGCAAATTACAAGTAAAGAATGCAATTTCATGCATTTTGAGGAAAGTTAGTACAATGCTGGGTCTTGTTTTAGAAATGGATCAATTGTATCTCTGAAAGTTTTATAATCTGGAAGATACATAAATATCTTCATACTTCTCTGGTGCATGCAGAAAAATGGAAAGGCAGGAAAAAAATAACCTTACAGCAAAAACCAAAAGAAAAAGACTACTGTGACCAAATAGGAACATTTCAAAGAAGGTAATTGTTTGAAGTGTTAGAAATTATTATAGAAATTTAAAGGTATGTTGACAGCTAGACACTTATACAAGCAGTAAAATAATAGTAAGGAAAAAAGAATTACCAGCACCACCACAGAGTTCAGACAGGATGGCTGCTTTGACCTAGGGGTATTTACTCATGCTTAAACCTAGTTATGAAGTTCTTGCTGTAACATTATGCCACTATCAGTGTTTGAATGTGTTAGTCTGTATCACTGGATCACAGTGCAAATAAAAATTATCAGGAGGCTATGCAACCATCCATAAGAGAAGTAATTAAAGGTTTAATGTATTTAATTAATTTCATTGAGAATAGTCAGTTTCTGCATTAATTCATTTTGGCATTTTCCTAAATCCTTTATAAAGCACCACAGAAATCTTTCTTAGTAGAAAGACAAGCTTTTATTTTGAAAACATTATTTTAAGTTTTTAAAGTAGTATTAGACAAAAGACCTGAAAAACAGACTCTATAGCATTTACATCTTTTATATTTTGACTTTTGACTTGCCAGCTTCTTTATTTTTTCATATCTTTTTCTGAACTCTCTGCATGTATAGGAAATGTCAAGAACAACAGCTTTTCCCAGATTCCTTATAATTTGGAATCTCTTTTTCTTTTTTAAACCTGAAATGGAAAATATGCATTACTAGGTGTATATATGAGTTCATGGTTTCACTGCCTTAAAGTAGAACTTGTAGTTTTAGAAGTGGGCACATACCTTACCCTATTTAAAATGAATGCACATTTTTCATTTTCCATATAGTTAAAGAGAGGAGGGGACTTGATGACAATAAATGGAAAGGCAAGACCTACCTGGTTTTCAAGTTCAACCATCTAGAGTTCTAGAAAATAGATGGTGAATTAATGAAGAATCAGCTAGTTTTTTTAGGCTATATTACTAGCTGTATATTGAACTGAGAGTTCATGAGTTTGTACTGGAACCCTGAGACCATCTCTAAGACAAAATAAAGAAAAAAATGCCATTTGTTTGCAGCCTTTATTGGTCATTAGAATTAAATAATGATCAAGATGTCCTATCAAATTAAATTCAGTACTCAAAAAACAATACTAAACTTTCAGTGAAATCTTTAAATTTTTCCCCCTTTATTCCTCTCAGCGCCAAAATGTGTTATAGTTTAATCTGAATGCCTGCCCAAAGGGGTAGTATGTGCAGTTCACCCATCAGAGGTTTTCCATTGGAAAAATTAATCAATGTGTTGAAAATCAGTAGTACTTCTTATTTACCCTGCAGAGCTGTTTTTACTGCTATTTGCAATCACTCTCTAGATGTCCTCTGAAAAATACAAATATAACACTCCTATGTATCAGAAACAGTCTTCCACTTGAAAATCTGATACATAATTCTTGAAAAAAAGAAAAAGGAAAGGGGGAAGATTATAATTATATTTCATTTCAGCCTTTGCCTAAGACATACAAAATGTTTCAGAAGATTATTAAGGTCTGCATGGAGCAGAACACAGGTAAAATTTCAGCCAATGTCACAGAGCTTCTCCAAATTACATTTTTGTCTATCTTAAAGAAAATTAAAAATCAATCAAATGAATATAAATCAATATAGGGTAATATTTAGGGTCTTATGAGTTCCAGAGACAAGAACTGGTGAGGTTTTTTTATTTTAGAGACACTAAATTCAGTTACATACATAGAGACTGATTCTTCATGACTTCAAATAATCATAGAATAGTTTGGGTTAGAAGGGACATTAAAGATCATGTAGTTCCAACCCCTGACAATTCTGGTGACAATTCCATGGAAGGGCAAGCACACAGTTAAACCACAGCTGGGGCTACTACCTTGAGTGCCCAGCACTGGCATTTAGAGACACAGCTACTCAGCACCTAGCTGCCCTAAATTCTTCCAGAGCCTTTCAAATTCCTCTACTTTCAAAGGCTGAATTCACCTAGATTGAGAGGTTGACTCCACAGTTCCTTTTATTCAAAATGATACAATACAGCAACAAATTAAATTATCTACTCAAGTGATAGGTAACACACACAGTGAGATCTCACCTTGTAGCTGTTGGAGTCCATGGGCACAAATTATGATTCATCTTTATACTCTTTTTTCATCCTTTAATTCTTATAGACGTACATTATATATTCTCTTATAAAGTGACATCTCTCACTATGAGTTACAAATTAGATAATCATGTTATTCCTTCACAAAGTGCTCACTCAAGCCCTAATAATGGGCTGCAATCCAGTTAGTGCCTTGATATGCCATGCCTGAAAAATTCCTACTTGGGTCTAATACAGGAGTTATGTAGACATCGGTCAATCCTTTGGTATGCTACCAAGCATCTTCCTCATTGTTGTAAAGTGCTTGTAAGTTGCACCCTACAATATGGTTCCAATTCCTTCATGGGTATGATACATAAATTTGATGTTTCCAGGGCTGTGAAGCATCACAACTGCCTATAGCTGAAATAATCTTGAATGACATGAAACTTGTGATTCAGACAATTCATTTTATTGCTTGAACTGTGTTTGACAGCAGTCTACCTGAAATTTAAATCCATTCCTTTCTCAGGGAACAATATGACTTTTGCACAGCATAAAGCAGTGTGAAGGAACATAAATTAAATCTCTTTGTATAATTAGTTTTATATAAAAAAGTAAAAAATATTAATAGCCACTAAAAATAGAAACCAAAATTGCTTTAGAGTGCAGGTGCAAAATATTTCATTTTACAACAAACACCTAAAAAATTATTATTACTTTTAAAATAAATTCAAAAGGCTAACTAATTTTCCATTCAATTGATCTTTTTAGCTGACAGAAGTTCTGCATTATCAAGCTGTCTTCTGGCACCTCACATCCTTAACATTTGCTGCTGACAATTGTTGAAAAGGAGTATTTATATTAGTAATATGAAAGAAGTATTTCTTTTCCATAACATTTAACTCTCAGCAACCACAAAATAGCGATTTAGACTCTCTCAGGGGATTTTCACATCTCAAATAATATTGAAAAGGACATGGGCCTGTTGGAGTGTGTCCAGAGGAAGGTGACAAAAATGATCAGAAGGCTGGAGCACCTCTCCTGTGAAGACAGTCTGAGAGAGTTGGGGTTGTTGAGCCTGGAGAAGACTCCAAAGAGAGATTATGACACCGTCCAGTATGTAAAGGGATCTACAAGAAAGCTGGAGAGGGACTTTTTGCAAGGTCATGTACTGGTAGGACTAGGGGTAACGGCTTTGCGCTGAAAGAGGGTAGTCTTAGATTAGCTGTTAGGAAGAAAATCCTTACTATGAGGGAGGTAAGGCAGTGGAACAGGCTACCCAGAGAAGTTGTGGATGCCCCATCCCTCAATGTGTTCACGACCAGGTTGGATGGGGCTCTGAATAAGCTGTTATAGTGGAAGGTGTCCTTGCCCATGGGAGGGATTTGGAACTAGATGATCTTTAAGGTTCTTACCAAACCAAACCATTCTCTTATTTATGATTAGTAGACAGAAGATATGTGAAGTGCCAAACTTTTGAAATAACAATGTCAATATTTTTAATAACCTTCAGCACTGACATTCTGAAGTGTTTTAATTGTTTAAAGTGGGTTTTTTTCCAAACTTTCAGTAACTGTGAACCAATTTTCTTTGAGGAAAAGTAATATGCAAACACTATTGACCTAAATGTAAATATATTAGTTCCCTCTCCTGGTGACTCTTAACTGTAGCAGTCTATTTGATGTCTTTTGCTTTAAACTCCAGTGGGTTTTGGCTGTTTGTACTGTCAAAGCTTTCATATAAACCATTCTGCTTGTTGATTTTTTAAATTTTTTTTCATTTAGATCTACAAGCCTTTAGTATCATTCTGCTGTTTCGCCAGTTGTCAGTAATATATCTGTGTCAGCTGTATCCATAAAAAAATATATTGTTTCACAAATGTCTTTATAAATCCTTCATATTCTATGGTGGAAAGGCAGGTCTGGCAGTACATTTTCTGAGATTGGATAGGACTGCAGTGCTCCAACTATTGCATCAATTCTTCTTCCACATTCATAATCTGGGTATTTCCCATTGCTGATAGCAATTGCAGTGGTGTATTGCTCAACTCTTTACTGGCTCAAAAATAGGTACTAGAAAAACCCCTTTGCATTGTCATTCATATAAAGTCTTTATATATTTACTTAGTAATGAAAACACTACAGCACCCTCCAAGGTAATCTAGAATTTTAGTTTAGCAATTCTATATTCCCATATTCTATCTTTTTCTCTTTTTTTTTCATGCTGGTAATATGCAAAGAATATTAAAAGAATATATTGATATTAGTTCAATTACCTTTAAACAAAAAGATGTATTCTTTATCAAAACTGACTATTCGTGGTTTGACTTTGTTTTCTAAGTCTTGAATAGCATTTGTCTTGTTCTTCAACAATATAATCCATTCCTTCATAGAAGTGCTGGCTGGAGCATATCCTATTTTCAACCTCTTTAATGGATGCCTGGATACTCCTGTGCGCAGTATTGTCTTGTGCATTCATTTTTACTAATGCTTTAATATGTGCAGTTGTTTCTTTAAAAATATTTTTAACCTTTTTAATACATTATAGTATTTAAC
The DNA here is from genome assembly GCF_000695815.1 of Acanthisitta chloris. Classification (NCBI taxonomy): domain Eukaryota; kingdom Metazoa; phylum Chordata; class Aves; order Passeriformes; family Acanthisittidae; genus Acanthisitta; species Acanthisitta chloris. Next base: position 59,606 of record NW_008651979.1, read on the forward strand.
CTTGTATAAAAAAATCCAAACAAATAAATCAGTGTCACATGTATTAACACAGCCATTATTACAAAAATAAAGAATTTAGCTCTCCGTTTAACACAGCTTTCCAAGAGATATTTTCCAATGTGTTATCTGTACCAAGTTATGGTAGTAGTTAATAGCTATTTCTGCTTACAGCTCGCTCTTTTATTTGCAATAGACATTTTGGCATTTGCAAATTATCCTCATCTGGTAATCTGCTCTAAGAACAAAATTTAATTTCTATGGATGGATGCATCAATTAAGAATTAAATAACATGCTTAAAATCTGCATCTATGTTTTGTATCTCCTGGTATAACAAAGATGTAGTTCTCTCTAGATTTTGCTGCTGTTCTGTCTTTAAGGTTGCTGAGCAATGTGTTTTGTTTCATGATTTTCTGTAGTTTTTAAGTTCCCCATAAATTGATGCTGGTCTGCAGCTTCTGAAACTTGCTATCCCAGAAATATATGTATGGCTTGAAGAAAATCCATACAGCTATTTTTGATTCTTCAAAGAGAAAAAAATATGTCTAATGAGTGGAAATAAGTTAGAGCTGTTCAGTTAAAGTATAATCCTGAAAGATGGTTCTGAGTACACTTCTGCAATCCTAATTATGCTAGTCTGGTCCATTTAGACAGGTGTTTGCTCAGTGTTCATTCTCACAAATGGATTGAGAAATCCAGAATATTAATGCCACAGTGCAGTAAATAAATTATTTTTCTTCTCCCTCTAATATAATGCATAATATGAGGTCCATTTGAGGTAGGGCTCCACACTTAAAGGATTTTCTCAAGATGAAAATCAGCATTCCACTGCGATTGTGTGACCAAAGACAGACTCATCTGCAGTTCTGGCAAAAGTAGTTAATGTGGCAGCATCAGATGGTTTTCCAGAGTACATGTACAGCTCATGCTGGCTGCTGCTGTCTGATGCCCTGCAGTGGAAGGTGTGCAGAAGTATTTACTCACTGACAGTATTGTGTGTGTGTGTAGCAGTTGTGAAAACTCACCATCTGTGACTCAACAGCAGTGGACAGAATAGCTCAAGATTTGTCATCTTAGGGTTTGTTTTCTTCCAGAAGTTATGTTTGCTGCTGGTTTCATGCTTTTTAGTCAGAAAAGCCCATATAAAGCTATAGGCAAAAATAACATTTTTATTTCTTTATTTTCTTTTAATACAGTGTTTTCAGGTTCTCTTCCTTTTCTCATGCTTTTCTCATTTACCATAATTTTCATCTCTATGTAGTGTTAATAGTTTATTGCTGAAGAATCAGAAGAGATGGGGAAATCCAAATCAACAGTGGCATGGATTACAAAATCTTATGAAGAAAAAATACTAATGTATTAATAAGAACAGAAGATAGATTTTATTTTAACAATTAATTAAATTTGTTTGTCTTTAGCTGTTCATGTTGAAGTACATGGTTTATGAAATGTTTTTCAAAGTAGGAGTTGGTATATCAGTGTCTGTTACCTTAGACTTTTTTTTAAGAACTGATTATATATAACAGACAAGACGAGGTGCCAAAATTAGTCTTGTTTCTGGTTAAGAATGGGGAGATCTGGCCAGAGCAACCATAAAAACTGTAAGGGTTATTCCTTGTCTGTAACACTTCCTATTGAGAGCAAAATTAAACCTTGAATATTTAATAAAATATTTGGGTGTGTAGGAAAGACAGGGAAAAGTTAGCAACCTGCCTAAGAGACAATATATTCTAGAAAATAAAAATTATAATTATTTTTAAAAAGTCTGGATGATTTTTAAGCCGGATTTTGTTTTGACTCAGTAAAAAGAAAGGCCTTGGTATTATTAATAGAAAAGGCATTCAGACATGGTGATTTGAGTGGGTAAGTAAGATAGTTTCAAAAAAATTAGTTCCTGTATCTCACTCTCACATACACTTAAACATGTTTTAATGGCAGTTTGTCATCACTGTGTGTTAATGAAGATAATCAATGCAATATGTTCTTCAAGATGATTATGACAGCTAATTCATGAATAACTAAATTATCTGATGTGCAAAAAAGAAGGAACAGTTTTGGAGCTGTCACCCAGTAAAATATTTCATCTCTCCTGTCATTTGGTTTGTTGCTTGCTCTTTTCTTTTCTTTCTCTACTACACAGGAGTCTGTGTCATTTTGTACTGGAACTAACTTGGATTGTTTAGTGAAATTATTTAGGTCACAGTTTGCTTTGTTTTAATGCTTTCTCTTAACCCTTCTTTATAACAACTCCAGTAATTTTGTTGTCACTCTTTAGGAGGAATTGATAAATCCTAAAATTTAAGAGAGAAATAAATAATTAGAAGTTCACGAAGTAGATACCATCTCTTCATGTTTTATTATGGGAAAAGTAAGCCCAGTTCAGCTTCTGAAAGACTAGACACCTTGAATCCCTAAATGTTAATTCTGTGAGTTTTGAGTGCGGATATTCAAAACTCTGACGATCATCAGACTGATCACAAAACCTGACCATGGTGTGGCTAAGTGGCCACATAGTCACCAATTAAACTTAGACTATATATGTCCTTGATTTCACTAATTATTAGAGCTTCTTTGTACATTTTACTAAGTTAATTAAATTGATTTTTAAGCTACTCAGTTTCAGCTACTTTATACTGCATTGGGGATGCTTTTAAATGGGCTACTCTAACTTGAATTATGTTGGGTTCATTTCTTTCAGCAAGTTACCAAGGTAAACTTACATTTTATTTTAAAGGAAAGAAGCATATATTTGCACACACAAGTTTGTACTGTCTTTTGGGTTTTGTGTAAATTTAATTTCTCTATCTGCATGTTACTTAATTTATTATAAAGCAGGTCTTTTTGTAGTCCACCTGTACTCCCCCAGTAACTCCAGCAATGAAAACAGGCTCATTGAAGATCTGTGTTTGAACAGCTGGCTTCATTGTTAGAAATGAAAAATAAGGCAGACATTATTGGTGTATTTCATAGAAAGATCTCTACCTTGGTGGAAAGTAGCAATAGTGTCTGAATGTTAATGATAATAGGTTTATAGCTGTCATAGGATATACCCAGAGAGTGATAAACATGCCCAGTGACTTTCTATGGTCACTCTTTTGTAATGAAAATTGCCCCTGAAGAAGAGAGATTAATAATATAATCTCTTTAACTCATTCTGTCTAATTCATGTTCAAAACAGCTAAACAGGTAGACATGAGAATTTACTTAGCGAAAGGTGTTTTCTGTCCAGTTGAACCTCTATTAAAGACATAGCGTTCAAAGTAAAGTAATTGTGTTTTAAGTGGTTTCTTTAATAGACACATATTTCCTTGCTTCTTAAGACTGTGTTTTTATACAAAAGCCTTTCTGCTGTTTACTTTGTAATTCCATATGCCAAAGCACTGATGTACAGTTAAGTACTCAAATATATAATTTGCCTTCAAGCTTGTCTTAATCTTTCCAATATTTTAAGTTTATGTATATATGTGACAAGTTGGTCTGTAAAAAAGTAAAATGTTTGAGTAAGTGAACACATGGAAAAAGAAGTATTTTCACTTGTACATAATGCTGTCTGTTCTTTCATAAACAAGTAATTTTTACTGTTCTGGATCATAGATAGAATATGTTGCCTTACATATCAGCACTGCTTTTTAGTGTGGTAATTCTTTTTAAAAAAAGCTATGCAAAACTTTCCATAAAATCTTTTTATCATAGAATTTTGAGAATCTAAAAGTAATGTGTTTAACTTTGACAAAGAGATTTAAGTCTCAAAACTATTTTTGCTATACCCTGCAAAGCAATAATATCAGAAGATTTATTGTCCATAAAAGCCTTCTAATTTTGAAAAAAGAAATTGCTTTTTTAACACAATGGAACAAATTTATTTTATAAAGACCATATTAGGTGGACAGCTGGACATTAAACTGAAATGTTTAGGTTTGATATAAGTCTTGCCAAGTTAAATTTGTCAGTGTGTAAGACAATGAAGTAAGTTTTAAATGAGTGCATATAGATACCTACATACAAGTACATTTGTATGTACGTGTCATAATTCTTCTAACTTGCTTAGACCCAGCCAGCTGGGACTGTTATGACCCAGCATAAAGATATGTCTCTCAGCTAGAAAGATGGACCTAATGGCTATTGAATTAGAGAAACTGAAGGGCTAAGTAATAGTAAAGGGTGAAAGAACCATGAGTTTTATCTTTATGAGGAGAAGTGGCAGGAGAAGGGGCAGGCAGGGGAGTGTGATGAGCATTGCAATGCCTGTAGGAGCAAAAGTCTGGTGCCAAAAGTCTCTAGTGGTCTGTGGATTTTCTTAACTTATATGATTTTAAACTACTCTTTATATACCAAGTTGTATAAAATGGCACATCAGGCACTTGTAATTATTGTGACGCTAGATTATAAATCTGAAGTACTGTGTTTACATTTCCCATTGCATTGTCAAAAGATCTAAACATAATTGTATGAACAATGAAATCATCTTTTTGTTTGACAGAGAAAGGTTAAAAAAGGGCATTATTATTAATTTGCCAGTGGCAGTTTGGAATTGCTGATAGTGGACAGTAGCTGAGGGAAGTTGGCTGAAGTAACAGCAGGAAATTGTGTCCTGGAGAGAGTTTTTAGTCCTGTCCTTGATTATCTGAGAGAAAGACTGATGCAAATACTCACAGAAAAGGCGTTGTGATTGTTTTTGGTGTTTTGGTGGTTTTTTATTATTTTTAGTATTTCTTTCTATCTTTTTGAATTGTATTTCTTCCTGAAATGTTCTTAAGAGTGATGGGAAATGATAAAAATCAAACGTTTAAAAGGGAGAAAAGGATTTCTCCAAATTTCATGGTTTTTTTTGTGGAAGGAAATAAAGCAGAGATAGTAAACAATGAGGCAACACATACTGCATTAGCTTCTTAATATATCACATGCAAATAGGCAAGTGCAAAGATTGGCTTGTAGAGGCCAACAAACAAGGACAGTTGGGGGTAAGACGTGCCGCAGCAGTGAATATAGGAAGAGGAGACACAGCAGATTTATTTTTGGGTTTGTTGCTATCCTGTAATATTTAATCTGCTTGTGCTATGAAAACAGAAGATACTTGAGGGCAGAATGTAATGATCTGTGTTTATTTGTTCACCTTGGTCATCAATGGTGACATACTATTTACATCGTAAAACAATAGCTGAGGAAAATTGGGAAATTAAAATAAAAAAGATTGATATTAAGATAGCTAATTCAAATCTGAAATTTACAAGTAAGAAAAGGTACATTGGTTCTCCTCTGGTACTTAGATTACTTTCTGTGCATTATGTGTCCCCTTCACTGAAATCAGATCATAGATTTGTTTTGTTTTCCTTATTCCCCACTTCTTCAACACTGAAAATCCTGGATGATCATCCTTAAAACTATGGAATCTTTGCTATGTTTAGTGAAGCCTCAAATCATCAGGAGAAAGGAGAGCTTCCTTCCCTCTATCCCCCATATGTCATAATAATCAGGCTAAATTTTATGACATAAGGTGGATGGATGTGAAGGAATGTCCAGTTTCTGCCTACTCAGGGAAGCTGTGAAATCAGTCTCTATATTTGTCATCAGCTGCTGCGTTCTCTTGCTATATAAATGTACCCAATTGCCCCCTTCACCTCAATTTGTTTGGGAGCCAAGAACTTAGTGAGGAAAGAAGTTTTTTATTAAATGGATTAATTGTATCATAATTTAATTCTTCGCAATATCAGTCTTTTTTGAAGATCATGACTTTTCTTTCGTCCAGGAAACATTTTCCACTCTGTATCTTATGAAAATAAGCTCAAAATTTCAGCTGTAATATTTGAATTAACTAATTTTCTCTTTTTATCTCAGCATAACTGTTGCAAGTCCTTTAAATGAGTGTTGCCTAGTTTTGTTTCTTAATGGCTATGTCCTTAGTGTATAAATTGTCAGAAGAGATACACACACACAAGCATGAAGTTGAAACTGAAATTGTTTTTAATTGTTCTTCCACAACAACTACTAACAAAATGTAAATGTAGGTGTGGTAAAACTAATGGCAGTATTTTCAAATGAGAGATTTTTCTGCTGGACACATTATGAAGTCTTCTGTACTGAAAATTTTAGATGGTGATATATAAACAAGATGTTTCCCACACATTTGGTTTGTATTCTCTCCTGTGTTTTTAACTTTGGATTATACTTACCTGGGAGATGATCTTTTATTATATACTTTCTGTGCTGATGTGAAGGATCTACAGTTAGAGACTTTGGGTTTATTGGAATTAGGCCAAGCTAACACATGACTGCTTCCCTGTATAATTATCTGTGAAGGATTATCATATTGCTAGAATCCCTTTGTCCTTGTTATGTCTGGTTAAATTTATTAAATAATTTTAACTTAAAATCAGATTAATTAATTTTATTGTCATAGTTAATTAATTTATTTATTACTTTAATTAATATAAAAGGTTGTCCCTTTAATATGTAACTGGATGGGGCCAAAGAGTCCCATAAATACAAATAGAAAGACTGCAAATAATACACTATTCACACTTCAAAACAAAGTTCACAGCACAGACAATACCTGCCTCTTCATTTTCAGTAGTAATCTGCATAATCATGCCTAATGAAATCCTCATTCTTTTAATTATTTTTAAATATTCCAACATAATGTGGAAGATGGAAAGAAAAGAAATTGCTCGGGTATTTTTGTGGTGGGACCTGTCACAATAAGTTGGACAGATATGTCCCTTTAATATTTATGGATAAACTATTATAACTGTATTCTAAGGGAACTCTCAAGATAAGAAGATTATAAAGTATAACATTGCATTTAACAAAATGTATTGTCAAACTAATATTGAGAGCTGATTTTACATAAGCCTGTGTCCTCATGGCAGCTTCTCTCCCTTTACTGCTTTATGTGAAACCTGTAGTGAAGAGCAGGAAGGTGGCAAGGCATCCTGAGACAGCATTCATTTTCAGATATGTGTCACTCTGTCTATTAGCCATCCTGCTATTCTTTCTGAGCAGCAGGGGTTAGAAATTGAATTCTTATGATTCCAAGTAATTATCAGGGAGGGAAGGGAAGCATATACGATTCCTACCTCAGTTCCAGCTTGGTTCTCTTATAACCACTAATCATGTCTGTGCCAAGGGGTTCCTGTCTCTTAGAAGGGAATGGCTGAACTGTCAATAAAAGCAGGCATCATTCCACATATCTTCCAGAAGCACAAAAAAATCATCCTAGGTAGGTGCAGTGACGGGCCTGATACTTCACTCTCTGTCAAACAAGTGACTGAAAAATCTGTCCCGATAGAGCCTTCTCTGGGTAATAAATAGGATTTGCCAGCACTTGTCCAGCATGTGCTAGTAACCTCAGGCTTGTATTTTTATGTGATACACTAGCAGGATTTCAGCACATTAACTGCAAAAGGTACATAGCTCCTTCACTATTTTTCATTGCATTTTGCTGAATTGATGATCTTAGTTTGTATCTTGTAGACAGCATGAATTTACCAAAGTGAAACATCTACAGCAAGGAAAGTGCCATTCTGAAAACTTTAAGCATGTATAGTTTGTGTTCTTGCTTGTAGATTCTAAATTCCCTGCCTTCATGAATGTGACAGAGAAAAGAAATAAGAAAGAAATTATTCTATGTCGGTGAACACAACCTACAACCTGTTGGAACTCAATAGCTGAAGAAAAGTGACACTTTTTTTTTGCAAGACAAGTTCTGATAGAATGAAAAGAACTGGAGGAGGTTAATGGAAATAACTGTTGTCCACATAATCAATGATATTGCTCTCTGAAAACCATTTAGAGGCTCATGACTTTTAGTTAGGGAGGATGTTCTCTCCCCTGAAATCATACCAGAAGCTATAAGAAATTATTTCAGAAAATGTTTCAGACATAAAACTCAACAAATAAAGAAAAAAGTCAGGAGATATCCTTCTACTTCTCCTGGCAGAACTGTGACCACTTTTTGACATAATTTGGGAAATATGGATACTCCATAGAGAGTGCTAAGGCTATTGATCTTCATGACAGTAAACTCCCATTTTAGGATGCCACAATAGAAAAATGGTACTAAAACACTTCATTCACTTGACACAGAATGCAGAAATGTTAGGGGGGACGAAAAGAGAAATAACTCGATCATTGCAGACTTGCATGCAGATCAGATAGATCTGTTTATGCAAAATTAACATTGTGATGTATTAGATAGGAATGTGTTGCGTGGGGTGCATAATTACACAGAAGTGTGCTCCTATTATACCTGGATTATATTTGTGTACAAATATTGAATAGCGCAGAGATCTGATGTTTGTTAATGTAGTGCTCTACAGATGGAGCTTCTGGGCCTGATTCTGAGCTAGTATATGTTTCACATCTTAATTCATGGCTGTTGTGTCATGAAAGTTTACAGGGACAAGGAACTGTCCTAAATTGTTTTTTGGGGGGTATTTTTGTTTGTTTGGTTGGTTTTGTTTGGGGGTTATTTGTTTGTTTTGTGGGCTTTTTGTTTGTTTTTGTTTGTTTGTTTGGGGGGTTTTGTTTGTTTTCTCTTTTTTTGACATGCAATAGTAACTTCCAAGGTGGTGGTTAACCCAGAATCCTGGCTAAATTCCATTTGCATGTGTACCAAACCAACCTATGCACTTTCAAGTTCTTATTTTCTGAGCCTAAAACTGTGTATTCTGTCAAGCAAGGAAGAATTCTAGCTGCTTCTTGATAATAGTACATTTCAATACTCTAAAATGTGATAAAGGAAGGGCTGCCAACTTACACAGAAATCTCTGAAAGAATTTAATCTTTCATCAATAAAAGGCTTGCAACCACTATTTGCACACTTTCTTGTGCAATGTAAAACTAAATTATCTTCCAAAGAATAAAGAAATGAGAAAGTGTCAGTAACATTAGCTACTTAAAGTTAGGCTAAGGATTGTTCTAATTCTTTCTAAACTCAGAAATGACAAGGTGTCTGGATAGCATGTATGGGTAGATTTTACAGTAGATCATTTATTTGAATCTATAAAGAAGCCTGAAATGGTCTAGAGGTAAGCTACTGTGATTCTAAATATTGAGTGGAATTTTCCTTAAAAGACCAGGAAAATAATCCCCATAGCAAATAATGAAGGCAGTAGTAATATGGAGAGGACTATTTAAAACAGCCAGACAGGATGACTGCCCTCATGCTTTATCACTAATACTGCAGAAGGTTTTACATTATGGTATCCCGGGCTTCAAATTAAATGTCAAATTCAATTTGCCACTGAAAACATGAAGTGTGTCACTGCCCTTAGTGGGGTAACCTGACAGCACAATTTCATAATTGGTGTCTGCCCTAATGCTGAGTTAAAATACAGGAAGAGGTGTTATTTGACTTCAGTCATATCTTGCTATTTAAAAATAAACAATCCACATCTAGATAGGCTAAACCACATTTGGTTGAAATTTGAAGCCATAGTAAAGTTCACTGGCTTTACTTAAAATCTTTGGGAAAATAATATTGAACACCATATGATAACAGCTAGAAACCTCCCTGATGGGATCATGCCAGCAGTTACGTCTTTATGTTTCTGACATTTAGCTTGTAATAAAATGAGATTTGTGAAAGAAAATTAAGAGGTGCTTATTCCACTTAGAGTACTTTATATTTTTCCTCTCTATTCAGACGAGCTTGTGTTTTAATAATGAGATTTCTAATCCACTTTAATATCCTATCATTATATCTTAGTGAACAATCTGCCATATAAGTAATAATAATGAGGTATGTCTAAATATAAAAATGCATCCTTAAGCATCTAGACACTTTTAGTACTGGCTGTAATTAGAAACTTAAGAAACATGTGCAATTAAATATGCTCATAAAAAAACCAGATACATCTCTATAGCACCAGTCAATTTTTTGCATCATTAATATTCTTCAGTATGGCAGTTAAAAAATGCATTGCAGTGTTTCAAGTAGAAAATAGCTAAGAACAAAATTGTTAACATTTAAACCACTGCAACTGTATCAGAAAAATAACTGAGTGTTCTATCTTCTCCAAACTAATTTTGTTTTCACTGGTGCATTTTCAAATTCTACAACTTTATCTGTCACTCTAATATCTAAGTTCCAAAGATAATGTCCTTTACTATATATTAAATAAACTCTTTGTCATTCTGAGATGTGGCAACTATCAATTTTAATGAGATAGTCTACTGCAAACATCACAGTGAAACAGTGGTTTATTTCTTTAATTTTCATTCATTTGAATTGTTTGAGATTGAATTAGCTATATATTTTTAAAAAGCACTCAATGTTTTTAAAATATACACAGCATTAAGACTTGTTCCCAAAAGTGTCTAAAGTGACTTGCGTCTCTTAAGCTTAGGAAACTTTTAGCCTGCTTGAATTGCAGATGTAATCGTTTTGACCTATTTCATTTTTGCAGATAATCCTCTCATCTTAACTCATAAGCAATAAAACCTTTGTGCCTATGCAACATTCTTGTAAAACTGTAATGTACTTTTGCTGTAGAGGAGTTTGTATACATAGATATCCTCAACTTGGAGAACACATGCTCTACTGTTTCTCAGAAAGCAGTACAAAAATTACAGAAAGACACCTTACATTTGAAAAGCAGAATTGTGTTTTGGTTAGAGCATTCCATCTGGGGAAATGGTTGAGTCACTGACCCTTGTGGTATCTAGAAGATGTGTAGATGTGGTCCTTAGGGATGGTTTCGTGGTAGACGTGGTAGTGTTAGGTTTATAGGTGGAATCGATGGCCTTAAAGGCCTTTCCATAGAATCATATAAAGGTTTGGGTTGTGAGGGACCTTAAAGATCATTTAGTTCCAACCTCCCTGTCATGGGCAGGGACACCTTTCATCTTTCACCTTTAGGAGCTCCATCCAACCTGGCCTTGAACAATTCCAGGGTTGGGACATTCACAACTTCTCTGGGAACCTAAATGATTTCCAACCTAAATGATTTTGTGATTCTAACCTAAATTATTTCCAACCTAAATGATTTTGTGATTCTGTGGTTAGATGGAATCTTCCAGTTAAAATTTTGTATGTATTTCATTAGATGGAACCTTTCAGTTAAAATTTTGTATGTATTTCATTATACATCATGTTAAAATAAAATAATTGACTAAATGTGGTCTTGTTACCTAAATGTGGGGACTGAACTAATGTAAAATCTGCCACAGTGACTAACACAGGTAATCACTTAGAACTCATGAATAAGATGTCAAGACATGAATTCTGTATACTACTGTCATTTTTCTGATTTGTGGATTAACATTAAGGCAGACTTGTACCGTATATGCACTGATGGATTGTTCACGCATAATCTTTTTGCACCCAAACCTCTCTTTGTGCCTGCCATTCACTCTACACATGAAGCAGCCTCTTCCACTTACTGCATATAGTCTACATCATTTTTGGATGAGTGTCCTTCTGACAGGCTAACAGCATCACATAAGGCCCATATGCAGAAGGTAAGCAGGGTATTTAAGTGTCTTACTTTTCCTTAACATGCTTTTGGGACCCTGCTCTGCACCTGCCCTACACCTGCCCTATGAAGTGAATAGGATCTCACATCTTAGGCACAGAAAATTTATTGATCCTTCTCGTATGTAGTACTGAACACCCTGGTGCACAATATGTCCTGTTATGCCAGAGATGATTTGTCTGGAAATGAGGACAGAAATGAATTGAGATCCATGAATTACAGGTCCACAGAGAGATTGTGGCCACTATTTCACAGCATGATGCAGACACAATCTGCAGGGGTTTATATTATTGTGGAGAGCTGAGTGGAGATGCTGGTTTGTGTTATTAAAATGCATAAAATTGTTAGTCTGGCTGTTGCATTAAGTGGAAGGTTTAAGCTGTTCCTATTTATACTGGTTTATATAACACCAGATGCAAGTGGCAGTTAAGGATGTTTATTTAACTGCAGTGATCTTTCCTCTTGGCAGCAGTCGGCTGCACCAAAAGAGAGGCCAAGATGAGCTGCTCCTTTTATACATTAGAGGTAGTTCTACCAAGTATCGTTGAGAGGCAAAGTAACAGCAGGGTTTTGCTAGTCATATCATTGTCTTTAATCCCCTTACGAGGCAGAGAAAAGATCACTTCCAGATGTAGTTACACTGGCACGTCTTGAAATCTCCCAGAAGAAGCTGGATATAAACAATCAGACGTGAAAACTGTAGAATAAGAATATGCCTTTTCCTTGCAATTTTTGGTTGTAAATAAAACAAGTCTAATACAAACAATGCAGGTTGAGGACAGGTCACTAACATTAGCTACAATTCTATAGTTGTTTCTCCTGAAATTCTCTCCATTTCTCTGAGGGCATCTGTAGGACTTATTGTTAAGTGCTTGAATATATTTCCTGAATAATGAAAGCAAAATACTGAGAAGTGTCCATCACAGATGAAGAGTGATTTTGTTGCAATACCACTGAGACTGAAAGTTAAATGACCAGTTCTGTTTTTCACACACTATGGAATCATAGAATCAACCTGGTTGGAAAAGACCTTCAAGGTCGTCGAGTCCAACCCTACCATCGTTACTAGACCATGGCACTAAGTGCCACATCCAGTCTCGTCTTGAAAACCTCCAGGGATGGGGAATTCACCACCTCCCTGGCCAGCCCATTCTAATGCCTGATTACTCTCTCCATAAAAAAATCTCTTCCTAATATCCAACCTAAACCTCCCCTGGCAGAGCTTGAGTCTGTGCCCTCTTGTCCTACTGCTGGTTGTCTTGGAAAAGAGACCAACCCCCACCTGAGTACAA
>NW_008651980.1:0-12652 GCF_000695815.1 Acanthisitta chloris
GGACCTCCGGGATCGCCGTGCGTGCTCAGACCCAGCCCGGAGTCCCTTCCCAGCGGGATCTCCTTGGAGCCCCTTCCCGGGGGCCGCTGGATCCCCCTCCCGGCGGTGTCTGCCCAGATCCGCTTCCCTGGGGTCCTCGAAGTCCTTCCCGGGGCCACCTGGAGCCCTCCTGGGGATTCCCGAAGCCCTTCCAGGGGTGCCTGGAGCGTCTTCCTGGAGGATCTGCTCGGATCCGCTTCGCGGGAGTCCCTGAATCCTTCCCGGAGGCACCTGGAAGCCCTTCCCGGGTGATCTGCCCAGAGCCCCTTCTGGGGTTCCCGAAAGCCCCTTCCCAGGGGGTTGTGCTCGGATCCTCCTTCCCGGGGAATCTGCCCAGCTCCCCTTCCCAGGAGGCACCAGGGGCCTTCTCGCGGGGTCCCCAAAGCGTCTTCCCGGGGTTCTGCCAGATCCTTTCCCGGGAGCCACCAAATCCCTCCCGGGGTTCCCAGATCCCCTTCCCAGGTGTCCCCAAAGCCATCCCGAGGGCGCCTGGATCCCTCCCGGGGGTCCCTGAAGCACCTTCCTGGGATATTCTGCCCAGATCCCCTGCCTGGGGTCTGTCCAAATCCCTTCCTGAGGGCTCTGCACTGGACTGATGATGGAGTTGTTAATTGCGGGGTGATTAACTTACGTAGCTACTCATTTATAGGTTTATTAATACATTTAACTTAATGGTTATTATTTATGTCAGTTAATTCAATTCACACCTGTATTAATTGACACGTATATGTATTTACATCTCTGTGGTGTCACTGGGGCTCAGCAGCTCCGACCGTGCCCAAATTTCCCTCATTCCAATCCATTCCCATGTCCCGTGGGGAGGCTTAACCAGAGCTGCTCCACATTCCCAGAGCAGAGGGTGGATTTGATCCCATAATCTGGGGAGAAATAGGATTTTGGGGGGTTTCCTGGAGTCACGGGGATCCCAGGAGGTGGCAGCAGGTTCCTGACTGGAGCTGAACAAAATGTTCCCAGAATGAGGAAAACTTAATGGGTTTTTCTGGGAATTGCCATCCCACAGAGCCAAACTGGGAATTAAACCACCTTGGACCCCTGCAGAGTGTGGCAGGAGGAATTATCCGCCTGGAGATGGGATGTTCTTGCTTTGGGGAAGGAATTGGCTCTGGTGTGAACTCAGGTGTAAATCCCACCTGTTCCCAGTGGGATCTGCTGCATCCCAGTTTGCTTCCTGGCACTGGCAGGAGTCTGGATCCTTCCCTCTTTCTGCCCAGGTGCTGAGCTGATCCCTCCAACCCTTTTCATCTGACCTGGATGGTCCCATCCGATCCCTAAACCCTCCTCAGGGCCATTCCCAGGGCCTGATCCCACGTTTTCCAGTCCCTCCTGTACTGGTGATCCCAGACCTGGATGCTCCACTCCCTCCACTCACCTCCTGTCTTATGGGTGATCCCATGGATGAGGAGGATTCCCAGGGCCTCATCCCACATTTTCCCGCCCCTCCTCCACTGGCAATCTCAGACCTGGATGGTCCAATCCCCCAACTCCTCTTCTGATCCCAATGGATCCAGAGCTCCCTGAGACTCTCCAGAGCTGTGGCATCTTCTGGGCTGAACTATGGCTTATGGAGCTTCCTTGGAGCAAGTTTTCCATTGTTTTGGTGGTTAATCAGCCATTGGAACAGGTGCCTCTGGATCTTTGGAACTGAAATCACCATTAAACATGGATAATTTCGCTATGGAGATGGGTGGATCCATCCTTGTATCCATCACCTGTTCCAGCTGCAGTGAAAATTCTTCACGGTTTTTCCACCCTGTGGATTGTTCCAGTGGCACTCTGGACTGGAATGAGGGAATTGAGTTCCCTAAGTGCTGATCCAAAGGGCTATCATGGCAGGTTTAGTTGGGATGAGAGTGAAAATCCCAGCCCTGCTCTGGGGTTAACTCCAATTCGGGATGAAGCCCTGGAATTCCTGCCAGGAGCTGGTGTTCCCTGGATCTCTCTTGTGGTTATCCCAGTGGGAATGAGCTATGTCCTGGGCAGGTTTGGGATAAAACACTCATTTCCCACTAGTTTGTGAGGAAGGACAGATCCATCTGGAATTCCAGCTGGGCCGTGGGAACTTGCCTAGAGCTGGTCGTTGCTCCTGGTTGGTTATTCCTGGGAAGAGGAGAGGGTGGAGGTGGATTTCCTTGGAATGATTTGCCTGTAGAGAGGATTTTCCTGCTGGTCGTGACTCTGAAATCCATATGACAGCTCCAGGTGATCCAAAGCTCGCACAGATTCCCTGAAGGAATTCTCTGTTAGCATGAAATTCCTGACTTTTGCAGTTCGGGGATGCCCTGAATCCCTGAGGTTGGATCTGTTTGCCTCTTCCAGCAGTTGCTCAAGCACTTCCCTCCTAAACCGTGGAGGGGCTGAGGTTGGAGTGGCAGCTTTGGGGGAATCTTCTGGAAAGCCTCAAGATTCCTTCATTATCCCAAATATCCACCCTGGACAGTTTAAATACTCCAAGCTTTTCCCAGGAATGGCGTTCTTGGGATGTCCAAAGGCATTTGGGAGGTGGGGATGGGTGGGGGAGAAGTAGGTGGGTTGGGAATGGCAGCAGGGAGGGGCACCTCATTGACCATCCAGCATCCAACTGTTTGGGAATGCTGCTTATCCCATGAGGGCTGTGGAACCACCTCCTGGGAGTGAGTGGTGCTGGTTTTCTGGGGAAAATAAAGTGAATTTTGAAATGTTTGTGCTGGGGGAATGCAGAGCTACTGGGAATCAAGGGAAGATGGCACTTGGAGTGTTGGATGAACTTCCACCACTCCAGGTTGCTCTAAGCCCTGTCCAACCTGGCCTGGAACACTTCCAGGGATGGGGCAGCCACAGCTTCCCTGGGCAACCTGTGCCAGTGCCTCAGCACCCTCACAGCCAACAATTCCTTCCCAACATCCCATCTCTCCCTGCCCTCTGGCTGTGGGAAGCCACTCCCCCTTGTCCTGTCCCTCCAGGCCTTTGTCCCAAGTCCCTCTGCAACTCTTTTGGAGCCCCTTGAGGCACTGGAAAGGACTCTAAGATCTCCCTGGAGCCTTTTCTTCTCCAGGCTGGACATCCCCAGCTCTCCCAGCCTGGCTCAGTGGCAGAGGTTCTCCAAAACCATGGAATCCTGGAATGGTTTGGGTTTGGAAGGGACCTTAAATCTCATCCAGTCCCACTCCCTGCCATGGACAGGAACACCTTCCACTAGCCCAGGTTGCTCCAAATCCCATCCAACCTGGCCTGGAACTTTCCAGGGATGGGGCAGCCAGAGCTTGTTTGGACAAGAAGAGAGTTTAGAGCCCATGGACTCAATGGATCATGGAAATGCTGGGGTTGGAAAAGCCTCTTGGATCATTGAATCCAACCATTGGTCTCCAAGAATGGAGACAAAACAACCCTGAAATTGCAGGAGAAACCAAGGCTCAACCTCTCATGGGATATTTCCATCCTGGATGTGCTAGCAACAAAGCCCAAAGGGTTTGGGATGTTCCCAGGGATTTAGGGGCGCAGGAGGCAGGATGGGAGCTGGGGATGTGCTCGTGGCCCGTCCCCATCAGCAGTTCCCACCCCACAGCTCCATCACGTGTGAGGGAGGAGACTGTGGTTGTGGCACTTCCTGGCCCTGAGCTCCTCCATTCCGACCCTCTAGAACCCCCAGGACAAGGGGGAGAGCCTCTGGAGCCCCCCTGGAGCCCCTCCTGGCTCCATCCCACTCCCAGGGATTCCCATGGAGGATGAGGTGGGTGCTGGGATTAGGGAAGCCCCAGGAAGCAGAAGCTGCGTCATGGCGGGAGGTGAGGTGCTTCCGCCTTTGGGAACCCAAATCCTCCCCCAGGAGAACCTTGAGGGTGTGGGATCATCCCAGCCCCATGGATCCATGAGGAAAAAGTGGGAATCTATTAGGATGAATCCAGAGCCAGCTGGTGGAGGGGGAAGTACCTGGGTACGGCCTTGATCCCAGTGGTGGGTTCCTGTATCAATCTGCTTTGGATTCCTAAAAGATTCCTATAGACTTAGATCCTATGGTGTTAGATCCTTAGGCATCAGCAGCCAAGATTCGCAGTGGGACACCGCTGGAATTTGAGGGTCCTCAAACCTCTGCTCTTGGCAAACAGACCTGTTGTGTCCAGGAATTCCTCTTCTCTGGAGTCCCATCCCCTCAGCAGGTTTATGGAATCTTGGAGTAACCTGATAAGGATCATGGAATCCCTCTCCTGGATGCTCTGTGTGGGGAGGGATGTTTCCCTAAAATCCACACTGCTGCTCCTGAGGCAGAGCTGCCTTACAGGAATAGCACCTGGAGCTGTTTCCATCCCTGTTGTCCTATAAAATCCCTTTATTTTTATCACCCTGATCCAAGGGATTTTTCCAGGCCAGGCTGTCCTGATGTCCTTGTGGCTCACACCAGGAGCTGCTCATTCCTGTTCTCCCAGGAGCTTCTCCGTGGTTTATACTTAACTAATTCACCTCTGGAAGCACCTGTGGATCCCACATTCCTGCCTCTTGCCACTGAGGACCAGGAACAGCAGGATGTGCCTGTCCTGAGAGGTGGGGAGCAGAGGCCACTCCTGGCCAAGGAGCTCCCAAATCCTGGGATCTTGCCGTGGAACCCCTGGATCTACCTGCTCCAAATATCCATTTCCCTTGTTAAACCTGGTACCGGAGCCATTTGGGGACATTCCTCATCGTTTATCCAGGATCCATGTGGCATTCCCGTGTGGATGCTGAAGGACACTGTGCTCCCACATGTTGGCTCCAATGGTTTTTCAAACCCAGCACTTCAGGAACACATTTTTCCCAAGGAAGTCCATTTTCTGGCTCATTTCTTCATGATTTTGGGCCTCCTTGGACAAGTTTTCAGCATTCCTACCTTTCTGTTTGGCATTCCATGGCAAGTGGCCACAGTAAAGGTACAAAACCTTGGAAGAACCTGCTGAATCTGCTCTTCACCTGGAATATAGTTGTAATTCCCTTATCTGGAAGGGGATTTGGGGGGACAAACACTCCATTTTGGCAGTGGAAATGTTCATCACCTGTGTTGTATCCCAGGAGAAGGGTTTTGGGTGGAAAACCATGGGATCGTAGCTGCAAACTCCATGGGTAAATCCAGCTGGATGGGACTGAAGGGCACTGGGCATGGTGGGGACTGCAGGACTCCTTCTCACCCTCATCCTATGTTCCTTTCCTCTTCCCAGCCTGGAATTGTGTCTCCTTTCAAGCGAGTGTTCCTGAAGGGGGAGAAGGGTCGGGATAAGAAGGCTCAGGAGAAGGTGACGGAGCGGCGGCCGCTGCACACTGTGGTAGTGACACTGCCCGACCGTGTCGAGCCCGACCTGCTGCTCCATGACTACATTGAGAAGGAAGTCAAGGTACCACCAATTTGCTTGTGTTTGGGGAATTTATAGAATCGTGGAATGTTCACAGGTTGGAATGGATCCTGGGCAGGATCACCTCCCACCAGACCAGTTTGCTCAAGGCTTTATCCAACCTGGAATGAACACTGCCAGGGCTGGGGCAGCCACAACCTCTCTGGGCAACCTGTGCCAGTGCCTCGCTAGCCTTGTGGGGAAGAATTCCTTCACAATATCCCATCTCTCCCTGCCCTCTGGCAGTGGGAAGCCATTCCCCCTTGTCCTGTCCCTCCAGACCCTTGTCCCACGTTCCTTTGCAGCTCTCTTGGAGCCCCTTTAAGCACTGGAAGGGGCTCTGAGGTCTCCCTGAAGCTTCTCTTCTCCATGTGAACATTCCCACCTTTTGCCTAGCTCTGGAGAAGTGCTCCAGGTTTTCCTTGGAGCATCTCCATGGCTCCTCTGGTCTCATTTCACCATTTCCAGGGCTGTGGTAATGATTTGGTGGTTCTTTCCCAGTATTTAGGACAACTCACCTCCATCCCAGGATACCTGAACCCTTCCAGCCGCACAGAGATCCTCCACTTGATCGACAATGCAAAGGTGAGCACTGACCTCCCCCAGGAATCTGAGCATGGAAAATCCAGGATCAAGGAACTTCCTCAGGGCTTGGGGTTTGTCCAGCTGGTGTCCTCCATCCTGGTGTTCTGTGGATAGGGCACCTATCCTCCTGGTGTTCCATGGATGGTCAGGAAGGGTTCAACAGTGGGAGGGAAAGCTGTTCCCAAAGAGAAACATCCCTGGGAGGGCAGTGAGGGACTGGGATGGAATTCCCAGAGAATCTGTGGCTGCCACATCCCTGGAAGTGTTCCAGTCCAGGGTGGATGAAGCTTGAAGCAACCTGGTCTAGTGGAAGCTGTCCCTGTCCATGGCAGGGAGCTGGATAATCCTTAAGAGCCATTCCAGCCTGATCCACTGTGGGATTCTGGGATTGCATCCACGCCAATCCCTGTGTTCCAGAGGGCTCACCAGCTCCCAGGACAGCTGACCCCAGAGCACGACGCTGTCATCAGCCTCTCAGCCTACAACATCAAGCTGGTGTGGAGGGATGGGGAGGACCTGATCCTGCGGGTGCCCATCCATGACATCGCCTCCGTGTCCTACATCCGTGATGACTCCGCACACCTCGTCGTGCTCAAGACTGGTAAGTTGTGGCCATGGATTTGGGATTGTCCCCAGGGTTGGACAGGACTTGGAGCAACCTGGGCTAGTGTAAGGTGTCCCTATCCATGGCAGGGGCTGGAGCAAAATGATCTTTGAGGTCCCTTCCAACCCAAACCATTCCAGGATTCCATGGTTCTGGAGCACATTTGCTCTGGGACAGGCTGGGAGAGCTGGAGGTGTTCAGCCTGGAGAAGAGAAGGCTCCAAGGAGACCTTAGAGACCCTTCCAGCAACTAAAGGAGCTCCATGAGAGCTGTAGAAGCACTTTGGACAAGGGCCTGGAGGGACAAGACATGGGGAATGGCTTCCCACTGCCGGAGGGCAGGAATAGATGGGATGTTGGGAAGGAATTGTTGGCTGTGAGGGTGCTGAGGCACTGGCACAGGTTGCCCAGGGAAGCTGTGGCTGCCCCATCCCTGGAAGTGTTCCAGGCCAGGTTGGACAGGGCTTAGAGCAACCTGGAGTGGTGGAAGGTGTCCCTGCCCATAGCAGAGGGTGGAATTGAATGATCCCCAAGCTCTTTCCATGGGGATTCCATGACACCTGGAGCCTGTCCCAGCATCTCTGCATGTCACACCTGTGTGGTTTGGGGACAGGAAGGGCTGAGCCAGGTATTTATCCAATTACAAAGCCCATGGACAGTCTGTGGGATAAAGAAATGCCTAAGGGGCTGGAATTCCATGATGGAATTCCATTATGGAATTCTGAGCTGTGCAGACAGCTGGATATTCACAATGATCAAAACCAGCTCCAAATTTGAGGCTTTTCATCCCATTCTCCTGCTCTGCTCCTCCCAGGACTCCTCTCTGTCCCCTCCCATCCCACCTTTCCCTCACTCCTCCTCTTCCCCCAGCCCAGGACCCTGGGATTTCCCCCAGCCAGAGCCTGTGTGCCGAGGGCTCCAAGGCACTGACGTCGGGGTCACTGTCGGAGAGCGCGGGGGCACCCCTGGAGGCCTGCTGCCTGGTGGTCCTGGCCACGGAGAGCAAGGTAAGGCTCCCAAGTATCCATGAAAACCTTGGGAGCACCTAGGAGTCACGTCCAGAGTCTCTGGGATTCCTGGGACTTCTCTGGCTCTTAGATTGGGATAGCCACAAGCTCCCGAGGTGGTTGTGGAGCCACAAGTGTCAGGGTGGTTGTGTCCTGTAACCTGTCCTGTTTTCCCTGAAAAACACATTATTTTGGGAAATTTTTCCCTCTTGGATTGCTGCAAACATCCACAGTCATGTTCTGTGATGCCACTGGATCCTTCCCTGCTCTCACACCTTGTCCCCGGATTTAGGGATAACAGGTGTGGTTGGGTTTGCTGGAGCACGAGGTGATACTTGGAGAGAGAATTCTGATCCCTGTCACATCCCTGAGGCACAGGAGGGTCTCCAAGGATGATTTCCCTATTCCCTGCTGTCCAGAGTCTCCTCCAGCAGCACAAAATCCCTGACGACAAAATCGCACAGTGGGATTTTGTTCCTTGGAGTGTTTTCCTAGGAATCTGTCTCATCCAGTGTCTAGATCCACAGATTCCCATCTTGGCCTCTCCCATCTCCACTCAGGGTGGAGTTTCTCTCCTTGTGTTCTCCTCTGACACTCCCTGGGCTGAAGTGATGAGCCCAAATCCCAAGTGTGCTGCAGGAGGAGCCTCCGCATGGAATGTGGGTGCTGATGGGTTGATTCTGGAGCACCCAAGCTCCTGTTGCTGTGTGGAAGAGGATTGGAATAGTTCTCTGAGAGGGTGATGGATCAGCTTTGTGCTTTCCCTCTCCTCATGGGAGGACACCACCTATCCCATTGGATCCTCTCAGCCTCCCCTGCTCCTTCCCAGGTGTGTGCCGAGGAGCTGTGCTCCCTGCTCAGCCAAGTTTTCCAGATAGTTTACACGGAATCCACCATCGACTTCCTGGACCGAGCGATATTCGATGGAGCCTCCACACCCACGCGGCACCTGTCCCTGCACAGCGGTGAGTCCTGGCCCCCCTAGGGATCACCTGGGCTGGTCCCCAATGTCCAGCACCTCTCCAAGCCCAGACACAGCCAGAATCAAGGAATAGTTCAGGTTGGTAAAGCCCTTGGAGACCCCCATGTCCAACCATTCCTCCAGCACCACCAAGGCCACCACTAACCATGTCCCCAAGTGTCACATCCACATGGATGTTAGGTCCCACCAGGGATGGTGACTCCACCACACTCTGAGCAGCCTCTTCCAACCATTTCCATGAGGGAATTTTCCCAATATCCCACATAAATCTCCCCTGGAACAATCTGGTCATTCCCTGTAACTCATTCCTGTGTTAGGGATCACTTTGTGTCTCTCCCAGGTTGAGAAATCACCGAGTTTGTGCCTCTCACATTCCATATCCCATTTTTTTTGCCTTCCAGACGACTCTTCCACCAAAGTGGAGGTGAAGGAGCCCTTCGAGGCAGACACCAGCACTTTGTGAGTGAGCCCTGGAGCTGGGATTAGCCCTGGATCCACTGCCGTTGGCACTCGGGGGGTGTTAGCATGGAATCCTGTCCCTGCCTGGGGTATTGTCCCTCAGCATTCCAAAGAAGGTCATGGCCACAGCAAGCACTTCCTGTGTCAGCACAGTGCAAGCTCTGCTAGAGTCCAGCTGGAGCTGGGAGAAGGGTTTTCCCTAAAAAATCTATTGTTTGGGAAGTTTTTTTCTCATGGATTGCTGGAAATATCAACGGGATTCATGGGATGAAATTCCAACACACAAACCATTGGTTAATGTGGAGGGATGGTCTTGGAATGTCCAACACTGAGGGCTCTTGGAACATCCAACATTGAAGGATATTCCTGGAATATCCAAGGCTGAGGGATGTTCTTGGAGTATCCAACATGGAGGGTTCTTGGAATGTCCAACATTGAGGGATACTCCTGAAATATCCCACACTGATGGTTGTTCTTGGAATGCCCAACATTGAGGGTTCTTGGAATATCCAACACTGAGGGTCATTCTGGGACTGTCCAACATTGAGGGATGCTCTTGGAATATTCAGCATGGAGGGTTCATTTTGGAATAGCCAACACTGAGGGTTGCTCTTGGAGTATCCAGTATGGAAGGATCCTCATGCAATGTTTAACATGGAGGAATTATGAACATAATTGGAAAATTGCACGTTCAGCCCCAAAATTAGGAGTTTGGAGACTTCCGTGTGCTGTTCCCACAGGGAAGCAGCGGGAGGGATACCCCACCAAGAGCTACCTTGTCACCAGGTCACCAAACCAGTGTAGTTCCATCCCTGGGGGAGCCTTGGGGTGCCCTCAGGAGCTGGGAAATCATGGAATCATGGAATATTTTGGGCTGGGAGGGACCCCAAAGATCACAATCCAACTCCAGGCCCTGCACTGACTCGCCCGAAAATCCCCTCCTTATCCCTGCAAACCCCTCCAGCCTCTTCATGCCCAAGGAGCTTTGGAAAACTCATCCCCCTTCCTGTGTCAGTTCCTTTCCAGAGCCTTTGGATGCAGGAGACACGTCCCCATCCTCCTTCTCCACCCCTCAGTCCCCCCACGTGAAGACAGTGAGTGAGAGTGAGCTCAGCACCACAGCCACAGAGCTGCTCCAGGACTACATGATGACGGTGGGTGGTCCTTGGGATGCTCCTGTGGCTGGGGATCATGGCCTCAGAGTGACCTGCAGGGTGTTGGAGTGCTCCTGGGATTTGATATCACATGAGGGTTGCAGGAATAACTCCTCCTCAACTAAATGGATTGGAGCTTGACTGTGGGCTCATGTCATGGAATCATGGAAAGGTTTGGGTGGGAAGGGAATTTAGGGATGATCCAGTCCCACCCCCTGCCATGGGAAGGGACACCTTCCACTAGACCAGGTTGCTCCAAGCCCCATCCAGTCTGGTCTGGAACACTTCCAGGGATGAGGCAGCCACAACTTCCCAGCGCAACCTGTGCCAGTGCCTCAGCACCCTCACAGCCAACAATTCCTTCCCAACATCCCATCTCTCCCTGCCCTCTGGCTGTGGGAAGCCATTCCCCCTTGTCCTGTCCCTCCAGGCCTTGTCCCAAGTCCCTCTGCAGCTCTCTTGGGGCCCCTTGAGGCACTGGAAGAGGCTAGAGTGCCATGTCCCAGATAATGACTCACAGGAAAACGTGTATTATCATTAGCTGGTCTTGCAGGGATAGCAGGTCTCCTTCCCTTCAAGCATCTCCATGGCCTCCTCTGGAGCCACTCCACATCCCACAGGAACATCTCCATCCCTTTATCCCCATCCCACTCTCCACGCTCACCCACCACTCTGTACATCATCTCCCCTGCAACACCACTGCTTTCCCATGGGCGTGAGCTGGTTCCTTGCTGCCCCCAACACCCTTCCCAAGCTTCCCAAGGTGCCTTCCCGCACTGGGAGCGTGTCCATCCCGCAGCTCCGGACGAAGCTGTCCTCGCAGGAGATCCAGCAGTTCGCCATGCTGCTGCACGAGTACCGCAACGGAGCCTCCATCCATGAGTTCTGCATCAACCTCAAGCAACTGTATGGGGACAGCAGGAAATTCCTGCTCCTGGGTGAGTCCTGGGAGCTTTCGTGAGGCTGGAGAGCTCCCGAGGTGGGAATGGGGCAATGGGAAATGGAGTGGGATCAGGGGTGGGTGTGGGGCACAAGGGTGGCACCACATGAGGAGAAATGTCTCCATCTGTGTTGCCTGAGAAGATTGCTTGTTCCTGAGGGCAGATAGTCCAGATATTGTAGTTTATCCTGACTGGAGTCCCCCCTGGAGCTGCTCCATGCACCCACCTGGATGTGGAGCACCTGGGAACCTTCTCCAGACCAGGGAACCTCCTCCAGGCCAGGGAATCTCCTCTAGCCTTGAGAATCTCCAGGTCAGGGAACCTTCTCCAGACCAGGGAACCTCCTCCAGGCCAGGGAATCTCCTCTAGCCTTGAGAATCTCCAGGTCAGGGAACCTTCTCCAGACCAGGGAACCTCCTCCAGGCCAGGGAATCTCCTCTAGCCTTGAGAATCTCCAGGTTAGGGAACCTTCTCCAGACCAGGGAACCTTCACCAGACCGGGGAATCTCTTCCAGACCAAGGAATCTCCTCCAGGCCAGGGAACCTCCTCCCAACTTGGGAACCTCCAGACCTGGGAGGAACATCCAGACCGGGGACATTTTACCAGCTGGGTCCTCCCACCTGGCCTCTAATATCCAAGGAAAACAGCTCAGGAACATAAAATCCTCAGTGGATAGGAGCAGTGCATCTCACCTAGGCACTGGTGGCCCTTGGGGACACTGAGGGGACACCACAGCTGTCCCTGAGTCCCAACAAACCACAACATGGTGAGTGAGGAATTAGATCCTTTGGAGCTCAGAAAATCCCATCTGAGCCAGATTTTCCCCTCTGTGGGGTTAAAATGGGAGACCATAGAGCTCCCTATTGCCCCCAAAGAGCCTCCTGGGTTCTCCCAGAAGCCTTAGGAGCCTCGGGAACATCATCCAGGTGGGAATCCAGGCAGATTCCTGCCCCAGGTGGACACCACACCAACCTTTTCTCCATGCTATGTCCTGGCTCCAGGGCTGCGTCCCTTCATCCCAGAGAAGGACAGCCAACACTTCGAGAACTTCCTGGAGACCATTGGGGTGAAGGATGGTCGTGGCATCATCACCGACAGCTTCGGTCGATACCGACGCTCGCTCGGAGCTGCTTCCACCTCCAATGGCACCGGAGCCGCCGGCAGCTCCGATGAGCAGTCAGTGCCCTCTGAGGAGGACGAGTGGGATAGGATGATCTCCCACATTAGCAGTGACATCGAGGCCCTGGGATGCAGCCTAGATCGGGATTCATCCTGAGGGACAGCGGGATGGAGCAGGGGGACACGGTGGGATGTGGAGCTGCTCCTGGGGGGACATGGAATATGGAGCTGCTCCTGAGGGGGGTCCTGGACCTGCCCTTGGCAGGACACCAGGATACAGAAGTGCTCCTGGGGGGAACATGGAGCTGCTCTTGGAGGGACACCATGATACAGATCTGCCCTTGGAGGGACATGGAATATGGACCTGCTCTCGGGGGGATCCCAGGACATGAACCTCCTCCAGGGGGG
>NW_008651980.1:12669-15164 GCF_000695815.1 Acanthisitta chloris
CCAGGATACAGAGCTGCTCCTGGGAGGACATGGAATATGGAGCTGCCCTTGGAGGGACATCAGGATATGGAGCTGCTCCTGGGAGGATCCCAGGACACACAGCCTTCTCCCACAGGACTTGGGGCTCCAGAGGGATGTAATCTCTCTCTCCCACCCTCGTTCATGGCTCCAGGGACTCCTCTGGATCCCAGGGCAGGAGCAGCTCTGGCCTGGATTTGGGGGACAGATTGAGGTTTGGGGACAGATCTCCTCCCAAGGAGATGGGGCTCCTCCAGAGGGGCTAGATCCCACCTAAACATTGGGATCCCCTTCTGAAGGGATGGATCTTCTCCCGAGCAGATGGATCTCCTGAACCTCAGGATCTCCTCCTGTGCATCAAGATCTCTTTCCAAGGAGATGGCTCTCCTCCCAAGGGGACAGACCCCCTCCTAAGCATTTGGATCTGCTCTTGAGGGGATGGCTTTCCTCTCAAGTGGAGGGATCTGAGCATTGGGATCTACTCCCAAGGCTTTGGATCTCTCCCAAGGGTCAGGATCTGCTCTGCCCCCCAGTTTACAGTTTGCACATGGGCTCCCCTGTCCCTGCCCCCCCTTTCCCCCAATGAAGTTTTAACACAATGTGAATTATTTCCCTTCGTCCCTGGTGTGGAACATTCCAGAGCCGGAACATTCCCACAAATTCATCTCTGTGTGTGTCCCTGCTCTGGAATAACAGGAGGGTAACCCACAGCCCCTGCCTTGTTGCCTGCCAGACCCCACCCAATCTGGGGACCCCCATGGTCACTCCCTGCTCATCCCAGGGACCTCCACAGTCACCCCTGTGCCCATCCCAGGGTCACACTCCCCCATGCCAATCCTTGGGGGTCCCCAGGGTCACCCCTGTGCCCATACCAGGGGTTCTGGTGCAGCAGGCACTCCAGGATGCTTCTGGGGCACCCCAGAACCATGAGGACCCTCTGAGCTGACCCAGGACCCCTTTTTAGCTGCACTTCTTTGGGGGGGTCCCCAATTATCCCACAGCCACACTTGGGGGGCTCTGCCCCCATGGGTTCCCTGGGGTGAGTCTAAGGCGCCCCCTGAGCCAGATGCTGACTCAGCAGTTTGGGAATCCATGCAGCACCTCCAGTACATTGCTGCAGCTCAGTCCCCTGGACTGGGGCTCCAGGATACCCCTGTTTCTCCCCCCCCATGTCCTCCTGGTCCCAGATGGAGGACTCGGAGCTGCTAGAGCTGCCAGAAGCTTTTATTTTAAATAATCTCAAAAAATATAATTGCAGAGCAGAGCTGAGAGAGGCGATGGGGGGCTGGGGGATACCCCCCACCCCGGGGATGGGGCTCAGAGAGGGCTGTCCCAGTTGTGGGGTCACTGTCCTGGTGACAGTACTCTCAGAAATCCTTTAAGATCCATTTCCCTTGGGCTGAAGCAGCGGCAGCTCCCGGTATCTGTGGCTCCACAGCTCTCTCACACTGGGGAGGACACGCAGAGACACCAAGCAAACCCCAACAACCATCCCGTGCCCCTGGAAGCCCCTGCAGCCCCCGTGGCTCTGGGGTCACCCATCCTGGAATACTGAGTCCCAAAGCATGTGGTTATCCCAAGCAAGCAGAAGCACAAGCTGCACCCCCTGTCCCCCCCCCAGCACTGGAGTGTCTCCAGATCCCTTCCGGAAGCAGAGCTGAGCTCTTCCAGGCCATTTTCCAGCTGTTTTCCCAGTGCTCTCCCAGCTCCTCTGCAGGGAGCTGGGCTGGGGACACACACCAAGAGGTCACCCCACAGCAGGAAGAGCCCTGGTGCTGCTGCTCCAGTGCGGCTTGGCTCTTCCATCCCAACCACATCTCTGTGGAATGCCATCCAGCCTGGAACAGCATGGAAGGCTGTGGAAGCAGCCAGAGCCCTCACAGTCCCTGTCTCCTCAGGGCTGCCTCCCATGGGGGCAATGTTTAAGCCCCTGCAACTGGATACAGCTCTGTCCAGATCCAGCTCCAGCTGGACCCCTCCAGCCCTTTGGCGTGTTCCCAAGCCAGGAACCTGCCGTGTCCCAGTCTGGCTCTGCTTTGCCCCATCGGCCCCTGGGAAGGTCCTCTGAGTCCCCTCAGCACTGTCTCCCCAGCACTGACGCCTGGCACCAACCCCTCAGCTCCATCCCCTTGGCACAATCCTTGTCCAGGTCTGGTGTGGCTAAGCACAGGAGCTGAGGACTGACCCTTGCTGACAGGGGTCCTGGGGTGGGTCACAGGCAGCCTGGTTGGGGTGTGGGTCCTGGTCGGGGTTCCAGTGGGAGTCATAGGGAGCTGGGGTAGATCCCGGTGGGGCTCCTGGTACAGGTCCCAGTGCAGGGTCACGGGAAGCTGGTAGAGGTCCCAGTTGGGGTCCCAGGGTGGGTCACAGGCAGCTGAAGCAGGTCCCAGGGGGGTCCCGCTGTGGGGGATCACAGGCATCCGGTGCAGGTCCCATGGGGAGTCACAGGCAGCCGGGACACGGTGCCGGTTTCTCCT